>NW_019213253.1:240707-255662 GCF_002532875.2 Varroa jacobsoni | reverse complement strand
TATATATGGCGACTCTAATTCAGTTTGTCGATAGAAGCTGATATCTGTCAAAACATAAATTGTTCAATTTGTTGCTGAGATAGACATTTCAAAGTGAAAATGGCAGTGTTAGGAGATTACAAACAAGAAACAGTGTTTTGAGTCTGCAAGAAAAACCTGACGACATATATATATATATATATATATATATATAAAAGGAGGTAGATGAAGCAGAATTCGTATAGACGTAAGACAGAAGTGATAGAGAATCTTCAGACGTAAATAGTTATGTTGCGGAGCAATGCAGAAATGTGGAAGGACCGGCTCGCTTGTTATTAATTGTTCCTTTAACCCCTGAGCAGTTTTCATTTTCCACTACAGCTGTCTATTTGTTCTGTCTTTGTACGTAAAACTAAAATTCAAATAGAGCCCGCGGATTTTTAAAATTTATCACGGTTTATGGTGTGTTCGTAAGCGGAGTGTCTTGTAGTAATTTGTGAGAAAAAAAGTTCAATTGTTTAGCTTTTTAAGTGAATGCTTTTATGCAACAGAGTCGAGGTGCAGTACAATACACAAGAAACTCGGCGGTACAAGATGTTTTGATGTATTTCTGCTCACGCGATTAACCAAATTTGGCCATTTCGATCGCGCGCGCTCGGACTTTTTTCTATATTTAACTTCACGAACGTTGATCTTATGGTCGAGGTTGCTTTATGTCAGTGGAGACAACGTATTTACGGCGAGGTCCCGAAGCAGCTCCCAAATGGTTCATGTATTAGGTAATGACAGATTAGCAAATAACTTGATGAAGATGTTCGTGTAATAATTAAACGAAGGATACGGCCGGTGGCAACGAACCCTCGCGATGCAGAGAAAGAGAGGACGATCCGTGATAATAAATGAAAACATATATATATATATGAATGCACAAGCATGAATAGAATAGATCAAATCTGCCAATGACATCGGCTAAGTATATCAATCGAACTAACAAGCCGTTCGGTTCGCAACTCTTCGGAAACCTGTGTACGTATGAGCCGAGCAGTTGCAAGCTATGGTAATGGCCAATCGATAACATTTCCTTTCCGCAGACGTGTTTCGCTACGGAAGACGTGAAATAGCCTCTTCGACTTCCTGCTAAGCTAGTTTCTAACAGAGAAGCACCAAGAGTGAGTTCATCTCTAGTTGAACCGTTTCTTAGTATTCCGCTGCCCACTGGTTGCATAATGGCGACGGCGCTGCAGGCCCGGTCTGCAAGTACCGCTGCCATCATTCAACCTTCCCTATTTCGTTTCGTGCCCATCTAACGTTTTGATTGCCAGCTAAAGCCACACGCGTCGCATGGCTAGGACCATCTTCATCCTGTACCATTCAGGTCTTCTTTCTCTGGCTTGCAATTTTTGTATAAGTAAAACATGGCGGCAAAACGCTACGAAAGGGTACGATATGATTACGGAAAAGCATGCGCTTTATGGAGGAGCCGCGGCTACGGTTATTATATATATACACGTTAGTAACATAATTTCACTATGCCTTCGTTTGTATCCGTGTATCATTCGCTTATTATAGCTCACTGGGGCCATTTCCACATAGAGAAATATATATATACGCCAAAAGATTATATGAATATTGGGTATTTTTAAACAAACGAATGTTATTGTAAGATTGTTTTTTGCAACACATATCCCATTTTAGCGGTTCGATTTCACAATTCATAGCTATAATAGCAATTACTATTACCACTGTGGTCAACACTGTAATCTGCTATGGCTAGAGTACAGTGTTAATTTGGGTTATGCTTTTGAACCTTTTCGATTTTTTTTGTGTCACACGCGCATCTACTGTTAATTTGCCTGATCTGATTGCTCTGAATGTAATGTTGCATTTCTTGTGCTCTGGTTTTGAGACCTAGCGTTAACTATTTTACGATTGCCGCTTACGTTTTGGTCGGCATCAACGAATTCAGCTTATGAAAATGCACAATAATAAATCTGCTTCCAACTCAGTAATGAGAAAGCTGCCTGTTTTTCTTAGCCGCTATATAAACGAGATAGCATTGTATAGAAAGGTAAAAACATCTTGCGATCATTTGTTTGTCTCGTTCATTATAATCAGTCTCCTCTTTTCGTTCGTCTCGTCGGACCTGTCATTTATTGCTTTGTATTTATATATGATAATTTTATCATCGTTAATTCTGTTTCGTGAGTAAATACAGTATTTCTCAAATATATTACTAAGTTACATACACATTTATTTCTAATTTAACTTATTCTATATTCTAAATTAGAACGAAAAATCTGTTTTATCTAGATAGAAAGAATAGTCCATCATGATCATCATCATCATCGTCAGATAGAATGCCTGGTTCAATAATTAATTGAGGAAATGGCTGATGACTGATCAGTAACTGATTAGTAATCTTATTACATTTTTGGCTGACACCTTGCTGGCAGCTTTCTGAGCAGCTGACACAATGAACGCGTATTACATGTGAGCTGAATTATTCGACATCTGATCATTTCAATAAATAATGCTTTCTTTGTGAGTTAAGCTATTAATTCAGCTCATATTTAATACTATATATATATATATATATATATATATATATAGATCTTGCATTGAAAGAGACGTAGTGTTGCATAGTACCGTTGGTTTTGAGATTGTTGATTGATGATACCTTGATACTACTCAAATGCGACCTCTGCAAATAACACGTTTTCTGCTAGGCCCTTATGTCCACAGGATTGTAGCTCTATTCTCTATGATTTTCTTTTTCTACGCGGCACTCGAGCTGGTAAAGGATCGAGTAGAAGTCCACTTCGGGCCAGTGAATAGCTACCGTGCCACAGACGAAACCAGCCATGGGGGCGGAAGTTTTCGCCTTATGGTTGAATCAGAAACTTCCACTTTTCAACAACGAATAGTCAAACCTTGCTCCACTATTTCGTTCGTTTCAACTTCCGCATCGTAGTTCAATACGTAACTGCCCAGCTGCTTCGACTATCTTACTTATTCTCGATGCACTTCAATGTTCTACTATTATAATGAGCCTTTCGAGTTTATAGGATTCTACAGGTTATAGTATACTACGTATGATGTTCCCACAGGTATATGAAGCATCAGAAAGTATCTCTCTCTCTCTATCTTCCAGTCAATATGTCAATTATCTAAGGTCGAAAATGGTTTTAAATAATACATATTTGTTTAAGTTGATGACAAAAATGGACGACAATTCAGCCAGTTCTGTAACAGATGCAACGGCTTGAACGTACGCACAAAAGCCGCCTACCCGACTATGACCTATACGACTATTCAGAACAACGTAAATATTCTAGCAAGTGTTTTGTAAGAGTGCCTTTTTAAATTTAGTGCGCAATTATTTATCATGTCCGTTTCATAGCTTAAGCTCGTTCAAAGGACCATAATGTAGTTATATCCGTAGATGCCTGCGCTAATCTCCTTTGTGTACAGCCTCATAGACAGCTTATTTATCTTTACAGCCGGCACCAGAAAACAGATCATTTGGTACCTTTAACTTTGTTATTTGCGACTCCTCAAATGAGCCATGTAACATACCTTGTGCAATTTAAGGCATGATCCCCCTGAAGTCAGCTTCCCTGTCGTTTGTATTATGGCCATGTCCGTGCTCTTAAATCCCATAAAACACTGATTCAAGATTCGTATGCCTGCTAGTAAACTCCGACAAGATATACTGCGTAAATAATTAACGAGCATTTTTTCAAGCGCATCTTCCTCTATTTTCTAGTTTTCCGTTCAATCACGAAAGTATCGTGTTTACTCTAAAGCCGCCAAAATTATTTCCCTTTTCTTTCTAATACTTTCGTATTCCGGGCGTTCCGTCAAAATTAGAGACATTCAGAGTCTTTACGAATGATTCAAATGTTTATAAGTAACTTACCGGAATCCGCTTGTGTATACGTATGGTTTAAAATTCGTCCTTGCGTCTGCGCCTCTGTACAACGTCTATTAACCTGCCTCCTATTCTCGTATAAATTAATCGAATTTTACACACTCTCATACGCAGAAATGTCTCTATATATATATATATATAGAGTATCTAAAGGTGCGCTCGCTGTAATAAAGGTTATTACTGCGCATTCCGTATACGTATGTAAGGCGTTCCTACTGATCTGTCTTCAAAAATTCTGCATGAATATCTACTCATTTACTTTAAATATTTTTCACAGGATATAGCCTAGTTGTTTTTTTGCTAACGGATTGAAGTACATGTATCTCCGTTTCCATGTTCTTATAGAATTACGATAAGTTAGTACTAATTAAACAGGGTACAAAATGAAAAAAGTTGAGTAATTACCTAAAAAATAATAATTGAAAGATCCCTAACCATCATAAAACTAGATAAGAAGCGGACAGGTATGAGCGGAAATCAAGAGTATTCGAAATAGGACTATTCTAGCATCAAACAGCAGGTATTATCGTGGAATGGACGAAACCGCCGAATGAGGCTCAGACCTGGCGCGCCCAAGTCTAAGTGAACAAATCAACGCTTCGTTCCTGCTTACATCTCATCTGACCATCAAACCCTCACATGATAGACTTGAGCATGTTCGAAAGAAAAATGGCTGAGCGCTAAGTATATACGTATCCAAGCGTGGTTTACCAATGCACTGGCTAAGGCTACACTAAATAACTGCCTTCAAGGCGCCCGTTCTTTCATTAAGAGTGAATTTGCTTTTCCATAGAGGTTGGTGCATTTCGCAGTGTTGAGCAGACTCGTATGTTCGATCAGCGACCTGCTGCTAACGTAGTTCTCTGTAGCTATAGTGCTAGTAGTCATGATAGAAGCTTATGCGAACTCATTTCTTCTATTCACCTTTGACACCGCCTTGAACTATTTTCATTGCCCATTATTTTTCCCGCTCTTTTTCATCCCGAATCAATTCTATACCCACACGCATTGTTGTTCATTCACCGTCTTTCAACTCTTCGCCCACACTCTGGACATATATCATTTGGGATCCCCGTCGAAATTCTTCAACTGGCTGCTATTTTTCTTTGTTCAAAATACCTATTTTTCTACATTATTTGCCATTCCTTTCAATTTCATCTATCCGTTCTATCAATGATCATCCTCTAACAATGTACTTTGCCTATAATGAATATTTTACTTTTTATCTGCGAATTTCGTTCATAAACATTTACCTAATATTAACGTGGGATACGTTTCTTCGTCACCGTATACCCATGAACATTACTATGAGAAAAATATCGAGAAGATCTTGTTTCTATAGATAAATCTTCTTTGATTATATTTTTTGACACTTCGTATTTTTTACTTTTCCTCTTCAAGGTTAGTTTATTTTTAATTTTTAATTGGTTTTTTTTTGTTACATTTAGTAAGCAGTATTTTCGATGTTTGTTTAATTTGTAAAATCCATATTGAATTGAATCATCGAAATACGTTTCTATTACACTATCAGGTCGATCTTTGCGTATAGCATGATTCATCATTACTTAATACCGCCAAAGAGCCACTGTACTTTTACACGAATGAACCGTTAACCGAATAATAAAAAAATGTACCCAATACGCTGCTACGAAGATAAAATCATAAAAAGAATATCATATTTTCATTTGAAATTTCGAAACTTTGGCGAAAAATGTTTGCTTTTAGTATTTATTGAACAACGAAGACGGAATCAAATAGGATACGAGTTAAAGACGCAAACGAAAGAGTTATAAAACTTCTAGAATGAATTTCAAAAAGCCATTTTATATACGAGAAGTCAAAAAGCAATGGGGATAATCTTTCAGAGTCTTGGAAGACTTGATCTGGACTGTCAGCCGATCAGTTTCTAAATGTAATTATTGGCACACCGCTTTAGAGGCACTTTCAGTTTCTGAATTTCGCCGCACTAGTTACTACTAATGACTGTAGCTCGTCCGATTTCTGCCTTCATAATGATTTAATGACAGTTCGTTGGCTGCAACTTGGTTCTATTCAGGTGTGAAATTTCTGAGTACTTACTGTTTACCTCATAAACAAAAACTGTCTCTGCCCTTCCACCATTTTGCCCCTTATTACTGTCTGTTCTTTAAAACGAATAACTCAATGTCTGTGTTCGGCAAAGAATCGCTGATAACGATGTTATCAATCGATCATTACATGTTGACAAATAGATATGAATACGGCGTACGGACTGTTTATGAGATCTCTTTAAACTCGAATAATTCAAAAATATATGACAACAGATGGCTAACTTTTGGCGATTACATCCGTAAAAGTACTATTTGATATTCTGTGCTCAGAGACGGTATAGAAAACGCCGTTAAAAAGTCTGAGCTTCATATATGTATAGAGTCACATATGTACGTACGTAACTATTAGCAGCATTCATCCGTCTCATTGATAAAGTACCTTCATTCAAAGCTGTACTATGATCCGTACTCATTGCATAGAAACGCATAAGAAACGCTACTATACTCGAAACAGTAATTCACATTATTTATAAAAACGACGAAATAATTAGCAGAGAGCATATTTATCAAGACACGCGACATATGCGATTGCCAGTAGCTACGTCATTGAGCAAACATGTAACTGCCCGTGTTTTTTTTCTATAATTTTTTATTCTCGTATGTTTAATTTTTGTCTATACCACGTACTGTGATATGTGCATTCGTATCCTTTCCATGTCCATATCCTTTACATCGACGATTTTGCCATATGGTTAGTATTTGATAAGATGACCAGATATTTACTTAACTGCAACACAGCTAAACGCGGCCAATAATCATATACAGACATTTAACCTTTGAAAATTTTCAGAAGCTCGAGCTACTCAGTCATGTAATCATTCCCCTTTCATCATTATCCTTTTCTATCTTGACTCATTTATCCTAACCATCCCATAACCCAAATGCCCACTACCTTCTCATAGGCGACTTCGAACGAGTCGAGAATCAGCGCAGCTAACCAACGTGCCCAGAAACTGCTCAAGGACTAAATACCCGGGGGCGTTGATACCTTCTGACGATTCACAGCAACAACAAGATGCGCCGGATCACGTCATCTGTACGCCATCCACCATGTCATCATCTCGTATACGACTCAACAGGGAAACAGCGGTTCGAGCAAGCGCCCCAGACCTTAGTTATCGTGAGCAAATAAAAGGAATACGCAATATTACCGAAGGAAACGAAATAATAGAAAGCATCAAAAATTATTACGGCATCAGAAAATAATCGATACAACGTTTGCAGATCAAATGCGGCTTGAGCATTCGAATTTAAGTATACGCACCACTTCCGGATAGTCAAAATAACGATGGCGAACGACATGTACATGGCGTCATGTAAACGTCGACGCGAATGCTAATTATCTATCCCCATTGGCTTTGATAAAAATACGCCGATAAACAATTTTACAACCTGACTTCGAGGCCACTGGTCTTTAACCTTGTCAAACATTAACCGTCGTTACGACTGTTCAGGAGACCATAAAACTCTGTTAAGTTTTATACTTGTGAACAGAACAGCAATTAAAGAAGGACTTTTCGAGACGGAATATGGAACCACTTTCTCCTAACAATACTATAAAATCCTGTTAGCCAATTCATAACAGATGAGCCTTCAAATAAAAAATAGCAAACATGTCAGAAGGGGCGCTTTCGACTAGCAGATATAACGAACGTATACAGTGGTCAGAGACACACAAAAGCGCCTTTCAAATTAAACTTGGAAAGCGCCACTAATTACATTAAGAACTTCAACTTCACCGACTACTCATTGCTGTTTATTGTAGTTGGATAAAAATTGCTATGTAGACACAGTTACACACGTGTTCACGCATAAACATACTTACACATACATTTGAACACAGGCGAAATGACCTCAGATCCCTCGGGATAGGAAGTTGTTCTTGAAATTTTTGAACACAACTCTCCATATGTGGACAACTTCATTTTGGTTCATATACAGGTCAAGTGAAATTAGAGTAATCTATAGAAAAAGTCATCTCGATACACTTTTAATCAGCTTCGTCTGTCTTTGCCGATCGCGAAATCAGCACACGCTGATACATTACGATCACTCAAGTTATCGAGACAAAAAGACATGCGATTTAATGTACAACACCTTATTTGTGTAAATGACCCCCGACCTACTAAAATAAGTGTGTCTATCTCTCTCGTCGTATATGACAACCATGAATATATAAAAAAAAAAGTGATATATATTTAAAAAAAAAGCTCAATTATGTTAATGACTAGTTCGATGTCGACATCAATAGTGTTTAAAGAGAGACATACATTCAAAGCAATTGGTTACTACGTGAACGCACTGATGTTAGTCTACGCATTCAGTGAAAATACAGATTCAATAATAATCGTGATAATAGTAGTAATGATGATCATAAACAGAAGATAAACAAACATACGATATGCATAAATATATTGATGTACAAGAGCGTATTAAAAGGCTGTAGGTGTTAGTTGATCGTTTACGTGAGGGAACGTACCCACTTCCACTCTACGATTGATTCTTTAACTAACATGAACCACACACCTAGCATCAATCACTCTGTTTTCGCTTATTCTTCCTTTCATAGGAAAACATTTCACACAAAGCCAGACAAATACATTACGGGAATGCATTACGAACCTAATAGTTAATGCAAAAGCCTACATCTATTGGTGTGGTAGTGGCACCTTTTCGTCGGCTATGGCTTCCATTATTTCCTACGATTATGACAGAGGTCAGATGGACATACGAACTTTTCGTAGGACGGGATAGTCTTCTACCGACGGATCGGGAGAAGGTGACTTGCGCAAACGCGTTTTGCGCGATTCTCCCGATTTTCATTTTTACGGATCAATTTTTCGTCAGCAGCCGCAATTCATATATACAAGCAGCCAGCCACCGGCTTAGCTTACCAGCCTAAAAGCCACTTAGCTCTCCGTCAAACAAAAAAGAATAACGCAGAAGAGTCTTCCAGCAGCAGATGCAGGACATTCAACCCCAATCCAATTTTTTGGGGAGGAAAGCAGCTCATTCTTTTGGTGCTGCGCCTACTAACTTAAGTGCTACTTCCACTACTGCTATCTAACCAACTAAGGAACTATATATCTACAAGAAACTACTACAAATCACCACGCGTCGCTTACGCCAAACTTAGGCCAAGGCAAGGTTTAGACAAAAGAACCTACGACTGATCGTCTTCAGTTGTGTCGAATGGTAGGCTACCGGCACAGGCAACGACCCAGAGGAACCAGTGCGGACGTATAGTTGGTTGTATGAACGGAGGGAAAAATATTGTTACCATAGGATACGGGCGGCATTGCCGGAGGACCTACCGCTAGCAGGCTCATTGAATGAAGACATCGTCATAATAATGATAATAACGTTATAACTAATAGTAATAACTGTACTGAAATTAATAGTATTAAGTTATTATTATTTGTCATTTTGGCTATGTGGTTGTTACTATCATAGTCACTTTTTTCGGGGCAAGAGAGTAATAGATTTTTGTTACTGAGCGGGTATTATCCACTTTATTAGTCATATCTTTTCTCCGCGTTCTTTAATTCTGGCGCCTTCCTTTATCTAGGCTATCGAACAAACTCGCAGCAGCTGTGACATGACAACCATCGTTTGCCAGCTAATAAAGGTTACCAGTTATCATATAATAGCAATAATGATAAAAACAATATATCAATAAACTAGCAGCCGAAGCGCACGACTAGTCAAGCCGACTGACAGCAGTAGCAATAAGCAAATACGCTACTGAATGGACTGGCCGTGGAGAGGGATCAAAGTCGACCATCCGTTAATTCGATGTGGGCATGCAACATACTCATCAATTTTCGATTGATGGCCATTCTGAACGCACATCATACAGCCAGAAAATCAGTCGACCAACGCTTTTTTAAATAACATCTTCGGATCAAATCAATCAATCAAGCTCTTGTACTAATAAACTATCTTCTATGTCATCGCCGTTTTTGTCAGTAGAGTCGCTCCAGAAGGTTCGCTCACGAGTTCTTCCACAGCTATCGTCGCCAGAAGGTAGAATAGAAAGTACTTCGATAGCCTCGGCGAATAACAATAAGTGAGATGTTCTCGTTGTGGGAACCACGTCCTAGATCCGTGCAGCCTTCATCTGCTTGAAGCGTAGAACTAAAAATGCCACAGAGCAATAATAATAATAATACTGTACTATTTATATACAGCTAAGTCAACTCGACGACTAGTCTATACCTTCACAACAGGACTTAACAGGACACTTTAGATACAGAATTCAATTGAACTTACACAACAAGCAAGCAAGCCAATAAGCAACAAGAGACAAACGACACTTTTTGTGACCAAGTACGAGTTTCCCATGCCAGCCAAACATCAGCATTAGCAGACGACAGTTCTGCTAACAACAACGACTAACAGTATTTACAATCATTACGTTCAATGACGTAACTAAAGTTACCAACGATGCTGAAATCCTCCTCAGCGTTTTTTCGTTCCTAAAAACAAATTCGAAGAAACAAACGAATATGCTTGAACAGTAAGAGCAGAGACAATAAGATTGTACGACTGGCTTCCACAGAATCTGTGCTCAATAACAAGCAAACAAGTCCATTTGGACATTAACAAACAACTACTGAAATACTATTCGACGTAGGTTGGGACTATAGAGCACTCTCACTACGAAACAACGATAAATATGCAAGCGAAAGAAAACTATAAATATAAAAAAAAGCGACTATGGCGTCTACAAAAAAACCGACAAAACTAAGCAGCAGCTTTAGTGCATGCGTACGTATGTAAGCTGTTTGCTATAACCGGAAGGACGCGTAAGAAAAACATTAAAAATGATGGGACAGCAAAGCATTGATACTTGCGAGGCGAATAGGCATGCGCTATCCATAAATTAATCCATACTGTTAAGAATGAGATGAACAATGGCTAAGCATAGCACGAATCCGTTGATTCGCGACTTGCCAACGTGGACCACTGATCGAATCAATTAATAACGGTCACCGATCGATTCACATTTGTGATATAAATGTAAGTGGGGCCTGAACAGCTAACTGTAAGTACAGATTAGCTAGTAGCTGGCTTGTTACCATGAGATAGCGCGGCGCAAAAACTGTGAGTACCGATATCAATACATGTAGATTTAGTCGGGCCGCCTAGCGGGCGGTGGTGAGTTCCAGGAAAGCAGTCATGAAGAGTAACCGTCAAATCTGCCATGATATCGACCAGCATTACCATAATGCTTAGCGTTCACAATTGCACTATCGAAGCAAACACAATACACGGATGGTACGTTCCGGTTAAGCAGAAAGACAAAAGGGAAGAGCCAACTTGACCTTTCTCCTACTACTCATTTCTAACTGACAGGCTCATAGATGATCTTTAACTACTGCTTGACATGACTAACTCGAAGAAGCCAAACCGTGTTCAATTTCAACAATTCTCTTCCTAATGCCAATTTAATAAATGGCGAAATACGGAAATCCAAGTACAGCAACGACAGGAGTAATGAAATCATCATACAGTTCTAAAGTAACTATGAAGCGTTCATTTGTTTCGTGTCTACGGGTAAAATGAAATCGGCCCCAACTACACAGGGAACAACTGTGCAGCCAGCTAAAGATCGCTCTGACCCAAATACACGTGAAAGCAACTAACTGAGAATCCTAGACGAGAATCGGACTCTGGAGTTTTCGACCTTACCTTCCTCAAGTATAACAGGTTCAACCATGTGCAATATAAGAAAGGCAAGAACAGCCTAAGTACGGCTCAAGGATATTCATCAAAATTCCACTGCCTACTTATCTATCAATATAATTAAAGCAGATAAGGTTTATCCACTGTGGACGGAACCCGATGCCTGTGCCCAATACAACGACGGACAAAAAGTGCTGACTTGGGCGTCTGCCATGTGATGGCTGACAGTGGCCTTCGTTCAGAATGGCGAACATTGGAATGGATAAAATGACTTCTCCTAACAATGAATACAACCTGAAAGAAGGGTGTGATCGCAAATAAGAACCCAGCATATTAGAAAGCTAAAAAAAGACATCTCATGACGTAATAATTTTTAACGTCGATGAGACATGCCAAATACTCTACAACATCTAGTATAACACTGTTCTCAACATCTAACCAAATCCTCATCTGTCCTAATTTAATTTTCATGAACCGCCAGCTCAGCTGTATGATATCAGACACAATGGTTACTTCACCGGTGAGTAACATTGAATTTACACCTAAAAATTCTGGGTAGGTGAGCTAAAGCTTGATGATCCAATTTTCTTGGGCATTACGACACCCGTATATTACTTAAACAGGATAAAATAGGATACTTAAACGGAACGACTTTTAGCATAAACTGAATGCGTTATATGCGCTATGTGCAAACACGTTTTAAATAGATCAACGATTGTACGAATACCGTTTTTAACAACAGCTTGTGACGCAGACTCAAACAATTTTAAACTTTTGTGTTTATGGTAGTTAGTGTACTGCTGCAAAAGGTGAGATATTTAGAAGTTATCAGCGAAAACAGTTCTGGACGCGGTTTCAAACCAAACGTGAATAGGCGTCTCGTCGTCTGCAGTAGCCAAAAAGTGACCTTGATTTCGATGGGTATTTTAGCCATTACCAATGTGCGAAGTAAAAAAAATCCTACCGCTTTACTCCTATCCTATAACCCATGAGTTAGTCCCCGTTACGTAACTAAAGAAAACAAAACAATGGGCTCTTTTGCTGTACAGATACAGGTTTAGACTTGTAATGATTTAAGTCGGCTTGGACTATTGTCTAGGGCAAGCCGCGAACAACGAACACGATGACCACTCTATAACGGGTTTGGATTCTTGACCGGATATATCGAAGTTTGTGTTTCGTGGCAACTGAACATTACATTAAAGGAAGTGCAAAAACAGATTTTCAAAGAAAGACAGGTAATGTACACAAAAAGGTAAAATCCAGAAGTGCAGATATCGCCGCGCGCGGGAACACAAACACTTCATGCTTTACGTATTTGCCTCATGCCGACCTTGCAACAATTCACTATAGATAGAATATATATGTACTTGTACTCAATACCAATTATACAATACTTTAACTAACAACATCCACCATTTAGAGGTATTCTCTATGCCGTCATCAACGTCATCATGGAGGAAAGAAGCGTCTGAAGAGTTTGTCATGTTCCTACGTGTGAGGCAGACACTCCCGATTATGCATCTAGCCATCGTCATGGCGCGTAACGTGGCATTTGATATAGCAGCTTTGCTGCAGACGACGAGGTTTTCACAGTAGCTCTTGGTGCCACAGTCACCAGAAGTGCTCTCAATAAGCTTAAACTAGGCTTTTTACGAAGCCAGCTGAGATCTCAGATGGGAGCAAATATTGTCCAAGCGAATTACGTCATCCATCGACAAGGGATCGATAGTGGCAGGTATTGATGAAATCTGGGAACTTATAGTTACGTACGGGCGTCACAGCCTGCTATCAAAGCGAAGATGTCATGATTTACCATTGTAGTAGAGGACATTTAGGTGCGCCTGCTCTTAATCCAATGATGTTAACGTTTTTTCACATTTATTAAAGAGCACTGGGCGTTGGGCGAAAAGGGATAAAGACATGGAGAGTGTGTAGAGTTTAGCAGGATGATTAGGCTACTCTACACAATGATCGGGTGACAATGCCCCATCCAGTGCGCACACCCAAACGTTGATGAGGCGCTACCAAGAGATTACAACGTAAACACGCATCTCTAGATGATATGTACAGGAGAAAACGGTAAACTTGCGGGAAAAAATCTCCGGTATAAATCATCCGTTTATTTAACGGTCTCATGATACGTTCACGACGAACTCTCAAGCGAGTGCCTCTTTACATTCTGTTCATATTCTCAGTAAATAATATACCACTTCTACCACTACAACTACTATTAATTATAATATTATTATTACTACTAAAAGAATTACTACAAACAGATAGACTTGACGTTGTGATCTGCCGATCACGAGGTACTGTGTTAGTTACTGTAGCATTAAACCGCTATTTAGTATACACGTGTCTACAGTGCTCTGAGAATCGTGCTGCTCAGTTTTTAAGTTCGTGACAAGTAAATCATAGAATTTATGTTAATACCAAACTATCGATGTAATGACAGAGTAAAATAGAGTCCCTCTAGATTATAATTTGTTATCGTTATAAAGTGAAAAAAAAAACGAAACATGAAGATCAGTACGTGTAAAATTCGTCATACTCTGTTCCATATGTATATTGTAAATGCGAGCTATGGCTAGATTTCGGCGTTTTCCATCTCCGAAAGTTAATAAAATTATAAATAAATATGTAGAAAGAACAAAGGTTAAAATCGAATGAACACGATTATTATAATTAATATATGACATAACATATATATATAAAGATGGCAGTGATGGTAATTACAGCGAAACTACACTGACACAATTACATAATTGATTTCGTTAGTATCGTTATTAATACTGTTAAGTAAGAGAACATATTACAATAAGGCTCATAACAATATTCTCACAAAGAACAACGATAAGAACATGCCTTTAGTCTAGTTGTTACGATAATACTCTAATAACTAAGGCATCCACAGGATAGTCATTTGATCATGTGAAGAAAAAACGTGAACGAGGAGTGGGAAGTCATCTGCGAGCAATTTTCATCACTCCGAATTGTTTATCGTTGACACACAGTTTGTAGATAATAATATTAATGATAATTTATGGGACTCCTAAATTAAATGCACGTTGAAAACAACAGAAAAGGCAAATAGACCACTGTATTCCCGTTATGAAAACAACAGAAAGTTTGACAACAGATTATAATAACAACCGCACCACTAATAACAACAATAAGAAACGTAATAATAATTATATTCATGGTAAACAATGAACTGTGGAAGAAAAGCAGGAAAAATCAACATTATATATATATATGTTGATA
>NW_019213253.1:187037-240607 GCF_002532875.2 Varroa jacobsoni | reverse complement strand
TGCCCAGTATGTCGTTACCACAAGCAACATCAGAAATCCATGACCTATCATAGCGCAACTTTAAGATCTCGTTACATGTAAACTGTATGTATCGGTGTCAAATGTGCTGGGTCTATGCCGAAGTAACAATTCTATTCACCGAAAACGAATAAGGCAAAATCAGTTTTTTTTTTTTTCTAGAAATCCCAAGGCGGATATGTGGAGGGAACCAATTATATTCATCGGCAGAAGCACTCTGATGGCGTCAAGGTATGCCTACTATATAGCCAAGGTGTTCAACATATTTCTAGTGGGATGCATTAGCTTAAGGCAGTGCAGATAGTACATCAGATAATGAGTTGCCGTACTGATTGAAATTCTGGCATTACTCAGCCTCCGTATATCAAAGTATTGACGATAAAACCAGTTGGGTTTTTTCTCATATGCAAAAGCTTGTTAGACCTATGTCTGCTATACATGACACAAAATGTACCTACGATAGGTTTTGAACTTCACACTGGTAGGAAAAAATGCGCTACCATTGCATCATCACAGAAACCTGATTACCTTACATAGAGGTACATTGACCATCGGCTACTTTGCGTTAGGCTGTTTTTCAGAAGCCGAAAACATGTCTTTCCGAAGTTAGTTGGATTATACTTGCCTATAACTTACCAGTACAACGATCAGCATGAAGTATGTTTAGTCGCGTGATATTAATGAAGGCGTTTCGATAATTAGATATAAGCCTTGGTCACTAGACAATATAGAGCCTGGGCATATGACCTATGCTAGAGCTCAGGATGATGCAACAAACAGGTTATATATGTGAGAATGTTGTTCAATTATTTATATTGTAAGGTAAGTACATCGTTTTCATATGTAACTAGGGTCGTATGAAAGAACGAAACATAAATTACCTAGTTGAGACAATTAAGCCATTAACAAGTTAATGAATCGGTGGATGACGCCAAACCTCGTTAAATTCCTCTATTATTCGGATTTTATGGTTATACTTTTGCTTAATCGGCTGCAAAATTTACGATATTTCCAGTGCCCTCTTCATCCGTAATATGCAGTAACTTTCGCAAAAGAGAGCGATGGGTTTTCGACTTCGAACAGTGGTTTAGCACGCAAGTCACCTTAAGCGAAGGAAAACCCCCTACCCCTAACAGCGCTAAGGATGCTAACCCTATTTCGTCTGAAGGGACCTGCTGCTTTGTGCAGACGAGACTGGAGGACTGCAAACTCGATTGTAACGCCCGAGTAAATGTTCAACCCGATTAAATTGTTTCTCAGCGAAGACTTGTACAGATCCAATTTAAAGTTCAGGGCTCCAAGCAAAACTCGTATCCAGTTGAGTTCGACTTTCGAGTTATCGAGCCAGCCTTCGTAGGCGCTTTTTTCTTTGACATATATATAACTGCTTCCACTCTCCGCTATATACATGATCAATACTCCCATTTTCCTAAATATAATACTGTGCATTTCAGTAATTAAATACATGTTAGTGGATTACAACGTTTCGGTAAAACGGGCACAAAACAAACAAGCATGTTTTTTGCGAATGCGCTATATGGCCAATTGAATATCCGTTATTAATCCGTGATGTCTGACACGTACTCCGTATAAGATAGTCTAAACCTTCTTTACGTGTGTACATGGTATTATAAAGGAATGGCTATGTGTAGCTTAAAGAAGGATAAGGCTTAATAATATAAATAAAAGATAAAAAAAGGATTCCATTTTGGATCATTAATTCAGTCTCTGCTGATTTTTGTTAATTAACCCTAACCTGGTCTTTTTAACCAGATGTCCTGAACGTATAGAATACATGCCAAGCTATACTGTACAAAAAGCGACAGTTCCACTCACTAGCAAGCAAAAATATGTAAGTATGTTCCCAAGTATAATGTAGGATCTACATGCAATGAATTGGCTGATCTTGTTTAAACTACACATCTGTCGAATGGCATAGTGAATGAAATAAGTTGGTGTAACAAATGTATACGTAATCTTTCGACACCATGTTGATTGAATGCCCTAAGAGAACGTTGGTTAGCATCGTAGATGGTGTACCCCTCAGGTTGCACGAAATTGAACAAGGTAAAGTTTACGCTCAGGAGAGTATTATCCGTAAAAAAGACGTCTAAAATAGACTGCGAGCGAGCGAGAGAGAGAGAGAGAGAGAGAGAGAGAGAGAGAGAGGGGGGGGGGGGCGATTTGTAGCTGATAACGCCAGGGAAGAACAAGCAATATTTCAGCGGAGTCAGTGTTGCTAGCAGTGCCCCAATCCGTCCAACTTTTTCTTCCTGTTCCATTTTTCTCCTCTCTGTCCCTCTTTCTTCCATCTTTTTACTTTGTCTCTGAGCGTTTCTTGGCCACGAGGAGAGTTCGCGAAATTCGTTCGATGTTTTTGTTGGCCAGAATCATTGATGTGAGTGAAACCGATAAGCGCATGCTTCCATAGATCGGTGCAGCTTCTGCCGCTTTAGACTGCTGTATTCAATGAAATTGGCGCAAGAGAAGCAAAGATTGTTCTGCACTGACGAAGCGGGACGGCCAGGAGGATCAGCCCTAATCAATGGCGATGTATCGGTACTGTCAGAGCAGTCGGCGAAACGCTCATGTTTGGTTATTGTATTACAAACCTGAATTTTGGTTTTACAAGGGATTAAGAGGGTTAAGAAGAAGTTAAGAAGAAGAAGAACGAGGTTGATTAGATGTAACGGTGTGCAGCAGACTGCGACTGCGATGCTTCCACTGACAAAAAAGCCGTTAACCACTTATAACAGTTTCCTGTTCTACTTTGAGTTTTGGGCTGTACTGGAGAGTCAAGCACTGCGTTTACTTAAAACTTAGCTATTTTTTTGATACATACGAAAATTTTGACACTGAAACACATTTACTCTATTTTTAATCAGAAGTTGCCTTTGTGACGCCCTTTCAAACCTGTCACACTTCTACATTTACTAAAAACAACTCCACAGATGAGATGAGATACGTTCGAGATATAGTTTTGGAGAAGAAAAAGGTAATGGTGATTGGAAAAATTGAGCTGTAAAGACTTTTGTCCCACAATCAGTGCGAACCCATGTTTATCCAGAGACTTGCTGAACACTATCACTTCTAAATTTAATGTCAGTTATTTTAAAGGCACTAGGCCAGTTTCATTGGCAGTTATTTTGCATTCTTCTTTTAAATGAAGGAAACGGTCCTGTTTCCAAAAGATAGCGGCAAAAGATGACTGATTAGTTTCTACAGCTAAGAATAGGGTTGTCGTAAGATTCGTGATATCCCTCATCCATTTCAAAAAAGGTAAAATAGTTAGCAAGCAACCTTCGGGTTTTTCCTTCGATCGTTCCTCGCCAGTAGCTGCTTTTTGTATAGCCTGCAACCTAGCTGATAATAGATAGGCAGCGAGAAACATCCCTTGAGAAAATCGATAACGTATTCGGCGAAATGTTCTAATCTGCTTGATGCCGACCTCGAATTTATTCAGTTTATTTCAACAAAGACGTCCCAGTAGAACCCTTCTTGTCCATTCCGAAAAAAGTATCTAGGCCTTGTTGTTTTTCATTATCGCTTGTCGTTTTAGATATTCTTGTCTACCTATTGAGCAAAAGTAGTTTTTCTAAAAGCCCATAGATCTGCCGCCAGCATCCAGTATCCGGAATGTCTGTTACGTCCGTAATAAAATCCTTAGTCCCGCTGCTTTGGCGTCTGAGTACAATGATAAAAATTATATACTAAATTAAAATACTGCCACAAACTATCGGGCACTGCGCGAAAATTACAAAGTTCTAAGGTGAGGATGGGCAAGATACTCTAGATACCACCCGAATATCAGCTGACACAATTACGGTCTTACCCTCTACCTTTCGCATCCTTCCATGACGGAGCCAAATTTCTTAGGTTTCTCCTTTGAATGTATTCCGCTTTTCTTCGGCCTGCTTATGGATCAGTACAGAAACAAGTGTATGCTAAAATATATAATCCCATAATTAAAAGTTATGTTTTATTTACTGTTTTAGCTGCATGACTACAGTGAGACGCAGTGTACCTAGTACGCGGTAGTGTTTCGTCGTTGTTATCAGCTGTTTCTCTTACAACCTGGGCCATTTACTGTATAATGAATGCAATCATCGTCGCCAGCGCGCCCAAGCTGAAGCCTCTTATACATAAATGTGTTTATTGTTGTTCTGTGTTCCATATAACTGCCAAGGGCGTAAAACTGTTAACTATTTCTTGAAGGCAAAAAACCTCTATATTTCATAACCGTCTAGAAAGCTTGCTGTACGAACTAATAAGGAGAACGCACACGAGCAGTGCGTGGTTAGAACGAATAAGGGCGACGTCCATTGGCCTGGGAATCCTGAAGTGGGGCGTACAAACTAAAGCCGGCAAGAATCACAAGCCAGTCGGTTTCACCAACCCTCTGTAGTTTATTCTTTGGTCTCCCCCATTCGCTTTGATTCACACTTCTCTCGGCGTGTGTTATGTACGGTCAGTTCATTCCTAGATCATACGGGAGAGTATCCCCTTTCCTCTCTGTCTGTCTGCTATATACCTAAATGTTTTCATGTGACGCACAAAGACTGTCGTCTCCACAGATTCCTTTCGCGTTAAAACCAAGTGGAGCGGAACAGTTCTTTATTATGTAGTCAAGTTAAGCCCCTCATGGTCGACCTGGTGAGTGGTCCGCCTTCTGCAGCTGGTAGCGGCTCAAGACGTCGAGATTAAAAACACTTGAGAACGCCTCATTTCTGTTTCGCCTTCGTCCTGTAGTAGAAGGAGCGACAGTCGTCGCGGCCGTGAACATGCGGTCTTCTGCGTTTGGCACTTACTTTGTATTTACATTCTCAGCTTACGGATTTCTGATCGCAGGCCTTACTACCGACTCGATCGCTACTACAGGCCAAAGCAAACTAGGCGAGCACCAGCTTACTCCAGTCGGTGCTTTCTTACTGCTAAAACTGGCCATGCTCCGCTTTTCTGTGGAATGCAAAGAGAATACAGAAAATACTCGACCGACAGACAGAGACGCTATTGTGAGTATTCAGCTTTGAATGCCGCTTTAAAGTTCGTTTCGTCTATTCATCTGCTTAAAAATATAATGATTTCGTGTAAATTACCAGACGTGCACCATTATGTTTTGAAGGCACATCCACATGCCAGAACTTTTAATATTATAAGTAACATAGGAAGTTTTTTGGTGCCTTTTTTGGAATATGACACATGGCTTAAGAGGCTGTACGTAACCAATTTTCACTCAGCAACGATCCTCGATTTTTGACATTCATCAGTTAAACAATGCAGCTCATATAAGAGTTTTCATCTGGGCACTCTAAAAATGAAGATATGGATTTTTAAATTGGTTCCCTCAGGCGAAGACATGATCGTCAAGAGTGTTTTGAGAATCGAAGAATAGTCGGTAGCCGGAGGGTCAGACATCAGGTAAATATGGTAGGTTCGCCAAGGGTTCTTACAACAGCTGAGTTATGTCCCGGATCGTTGTTACGATATCTGCCCGAGCGTTTTCGTGGTAAAAAAATAACACCTTTATAGTTAGGAGACTGCTGAGTGCAACTGTTCATTGAGTGCAGTCGCCACTCAGCTGTGCAGGCAGAGCAGATCGACTTCTTCTGTGATATGTGCACCAAGTTTTAGAGATTCACGGTGAACGATGCTTTTCCTTGAAGCACCGAATATATAACTAACAGCCTTTTAATTTGTTTGTTCTTACTTTGGATGCTGGGGAGCTTTACATTTCGGTGCTCAGTAATGTTGCCTCGTATTAAACGTACTTGATATCTGTGACGGCATAATTAAAAATATACTGGGATTAGCTCTGAAGTAACAGAATATAGATGTTGACAAACGCGCGGTCCTTGCTAATATGTTAACTTGGAATTAATAAAGGAAAGCTGAGTCATTCTGGAAGAAACCGCTTCATTTTTGCTAGTTGTAGTCAAAGGCTTCATAAGTACAGGTCAATAGCGCAATATCCCAATATCAGAAAGAGCTTTTAGAAACATCTACGAGACTTTGCATCGTATGTGTTATACGAGCGTTGTTGAATTCATAAAACTAATTTGAGGGATTTGCCAGATACCTAAAGGTAGTAGCCGGGCGCAACAAGCGACATGAATATCTATCACAATTTTCACCGTATTCGGAGCATCCACTTGTTACATCAGTCTTGTGAAACTCTGGTTTTCTGCCAAGTTTCGGGAAAGCCAGTAACGGCATATCTGTTTAACCGGTTCGTCTCTTTCGAATCCTTGTTCCTCATCGCACCCGAAGCAAAGAAATTCCTATCAATCACCTGCAGGAAAACCATAGTTGACTAAAAATTTTCTAAACGAAGGTTTCACTACCTAGGCCAACAAAATGACAACACGAACTTTGATGAAGTTGAAATTTGCTTCGAATACCTACAAGATTTTTAACAGAACTGTCCCTGTTGTAAACTTATTCACAAAGGAATCTATTTCAAATACGAATTCTTCATGCGGGGAGCTTGCGCCTCTAAAAACATCCTCACATCGACAACATGTAAGCTCAAAAAGCCTTCTGCGATACCTGTACATCATTATTATCATTAATATACTCGAGCTCTTTCTTCGATGAAGACCAATCGAGAGGAAAGTACGCGTAAAAGTAATAATTAATATCGACATGTCATTACATAGAATTATAAGCACCGGCCCATTTTTGTGTAGTTCTCACTCTGTAAACTAGCTGTTGTTGCCGAGAAGAACAGGCATATCAACAGGAGTTCTCAAACAAAATTACAGAAAAAAAAAGTGAAGTATTTGTTTAGGTTCGACGAACCCTTACCCGAAACAAATCTACTTCAGCGATTCGGCGTCCTGCATCGGTAACAACGACTTGCCAACAAAACCCTCAAGAAATCGTTTCCTGAAGGGCTGTCCGCCATAAACGATAATGGTCTTTTCCTTGCGCTGCTTCATGCGTTTCGAAAATGTTGGATCGACTGTGATCCGAAATCGGTTGATGATAGTGACAGAAATGATTGTATTGCATCATTGAAGACACGGAAACACAATGAACGGAAACGACCCGCCAGCCACGGGTTGGGAGCAATCAACAACGCATTAGTAGATTAGGGTTTGTCATTGAAAACGGTGCAATGTAGTATAAATTTGGAAACCTTTTCGTTTCTCTCCGATAGCTAATACTGAAGTTGGAGTCCCTTAGTGGAAAGTTTTACACTTAGCGTGCCTTCTACCATGCAGCACGCGAAGCCAGTCCTCTCCCTAAACAGGGACCATATATATATATATATATATATATGAAAAATATCGGAAATTCTACTTCTAGCCGCAGCTATGCAAACGACAGATTTTGCGCTAAAACAAGCCTCACAAGTGTAACAAGTATAGGCTTGCTTATATTGCAGGGTTCAAATCAGGCCTTACTTAAAACTGACTAATTCTCTCGACGGCGTAGGTTAGCTGAAGAAAAGCAACGCTATCCACTTCTTAGTACAGTTAGCACTGGTTTGACGTAATGAAGGATGTTATTCTGAGAAAAGAAAGGTAACGGAAGATATATTATGTAAGTTGATCTCTCCTCTCGTCTTTCAGACCCGTTATCCCCGGGCTGAACATAAGACACACAACAAGTAGCGAATAGTAGGAGGCGGCGAGAATCGACGGAATTTTTCTCTGGTGAAGCTGGAATCAGCCAGCTCGACGTGGCCTGGCTTCTCGTTCGATGGGCCTTTTACTCACCAGGGACGTCTTAGACAAGCTAACATAAATCTCAATAGACTACAAAAACTCACGTAGCAACAACGTAATAACTCCGAGACGAAGCTAAATCCCTGTGAAATAGTCACGTCGTCTCCGAAGAAACAAAGACTTTCTAACAAGAATTCCTTTCCCCTTGTTTCCGTTCAAAAGTTTTACTTCTATTCATGTTACTAGCAGCCCATTAGCAGGGGCCGTTCAATTTAGACTGTACTTTTCCCGAAAGTAAACGAAAGAAGGTAACTGCGTCAGTTGTTGTTGTTGTTGTTGTTGTTGCGAAGCTATAGTATGATACTCGCTCAGTGACCTGGTTGACTGAGCTTAAAAGTCGGTATACGCCTACGTGCAATAGGGCGTTAGAATACTTACTTAAGGACTGCAAATCATGTGAGCCGTGCGTGAATGTTCATTGGATAGGTAAAAAATGTAGGTTTTGATTTATTATGCCGAAGTGGATCAATTAACCTAACCATAACGAGATTCTGCCACAATATAACTTGGACGGAAAATTAAGGTGAGCCGTATTCGCTCGACATCATCACAAAAGTTAACTGCAGGCAAAGCAAACAATCGAGAGTGTCAGTGTTGAACTATGTTTAAGGCTCGTTCTCTTCACCCTGATAAGACGATAAATCTATCTTGTCTATCTAAACTTAAACGATTAGTTCAAATGGTCTTAAACATAAAGCTCTATGAATGACAGATCTATCTCTCATTTTCTATAGTAAAATCTATTTTACATTGAGTAAGTCGCTCTGGTCACGGCTTGGAACAAAGGCTACGATCAGTTTCAGCGTTGTGTTCATTTCATTTTACCAATAAGTCTTTTAGCACCTACAGTTCCTAGGCATACGTCATCACGCTTATGTTACTCAAGCTCAATACAAACCATGAGTAAGCGATAACTATTTACGACTCCTTTGAAACTAAAGACACCTAATTATCGTGCGTTCGGATTCGTTCAGGCAATAGTAATGCTATTAAAAAAAAAAGCTTTCTCGAACTATGTAATTTCTTGGGCCAGCAATTTTTCGGCCTTCGTAAAAATACAAGTAGACTTTTTGTCTTGATTTAACTTATTCATAGTACTAATATCGTTACATTTTGGTAACCATCCGAATTGTAAACATAATGACATTATCTACAGTTGAAAATGACGTTATGCAAGAAATTCTAGGCCCTTCTATTTAAATGATTCCACAGTTGGGAGTCATAAATGTATTCCTCTATGAGCGAATTTGTTTAGGCAGCTCGTGGTTACAGCTGGAAGCTTCTGTGTAACTGTATATTCTGTGTTCTGTGAGTGTATAGTAAAACGAGCTTTCGAAGAAGCCCCTAAGGGCTGTGTGGCACTCCAGTGATCAAGCGGTACAAGTTCACTGGAAGAATCCTGGCTGTTGCTGTATTGGCCTAGTATAGGTTGCCCGACGCAGAACAACTAGTATATCAGGCATGCATTGCTGCCGAAGAAATAATTCAACACTTGATATAGAATCTTCAGCTTGTGCTATTCGAGTTGAAAGAAACATCCACAACTTATAAAGTTTCATCTTGCCAAGTTTATTCGGCGAAAGGCATGCACGCCGCCTATAGTGTCCGCAAGTTATATGTTCGTTCCATGCGTTGCCAGATGTACTTTTCCAATCATACTACACCCACCCTTAGCTTTATTTTCGTATTTGAATTTCAGCCATTATCTTGCTGAATAAAATATGACAAAAGCTCATTATTGTTTCATGAAACGATCTCTCCATGTTTGATTAAAAGTAATGAGAAACTCGATTTATCCTTCCGGGCGTGCCCTGTCTCGTTGCGATGGTGAGTACGCAATTTACATAGGCTTCTCGCATTGTGCAATAAACAATTACGAAATATGGTGTGCCATGAAACACGTGTACAACTATGCGGGACGACAATGATAATAATAACAACTAGGTATACCACTTTCTTTTTGGCCTTCACTGGAAAATCCTCCACCCCCCCCCCCCTTGTACGTATGCGGTAAGGTGCAAGAAATCTCATCAATTTATTGATGAAATATAAAATCACTCTCGAATAGCATAAGCCAATTATGCAATACCAGCAGAGTCACTATACATACTGACTAACCAGTACGTTATAGATGTTTCATGCCTATAAACTCACGTCGCACTGCCAGCAGCAGTACGATTTTCAGACAAAAAGCACTGCTGATGGCACGCTAGATTAAGCAAACAGGTTGGGAACGGTTTTGAAAGGTCTTAATAAGCATTGGGAAAAGAGAAGAAACGGAGTGAACAGCTTATGAAATCTAAGCTATTCGTCCAAATAGCGGCCCCGCCATATTTTTTTGCGCGATATTAACCACTGCACAAATCTTTAACATTGTAGTCGGGTTTCTGATACATCAGCTAACCGTAAATTCTAACATGTATGCTCTGCTTTCCGTTGCGTTCAATATATTGAGCCGATCGGAACCTCTTGGTGCTCGCACATATATCAAACACACGAGCTCTACAGAAAAGGAAAAGTCGGAAGCGAAAAGGAGAAGGAGGGAACTAGCGGCACAAAGAGGACTGTTCTAAACAGTGGTTCTGCTACTCATTCGGCAAACGATACGACTAACATCACTTTAATACTGGGAGAATGAGTGACCGAGACCCTAAATTAAACCATCATTTCATCAGCCATTTCAGCCCGGACGGATGGTCGTCCTCGTCGGTTTCGTTTTCGATGCCCCCCCATCCTACACCAAAGTAAGTTCGAGGATCTAACTCGACTTACGGGTCAGTCAAGTCGAGTGCAGAGACTCGACTCGCTTTTACGTCTAAGTTTTTAAGTTTCCGGGCAATAGATTTAAATCGCGGTCGATTGAACACAATGAGCTCGAGCAGCCAGATCAAGCAGCGTCCGGCATTGGTGTCATTAGCTGACTCCTACCCCCGTCTCTCTCATTTTACCACTTAGAAGTTCTTCAGTCAACGTCTCCAGTGCCCCCCATCACCACGTTCCAACGCTCTCGCAAGTTGAGGCCCATACGGACGCTTTGAGAGTGCTAAGTTATGTGAAAACCTATTATCGAGAGACGGGAACAGACGGCGAAGGAGTACAAAGCGTCGGCTGTAGTCAACTGTATGTCGATAGAAATCTGCTTAGTAGCTCGCTGTTCAATTGGACTACATTATTTATGTGACAGTTGAGTTACGAGAACGTTTCAAGTAATGGTGGCACATTAAATAAAATGTTTCTCGCAGAGCGACTAGGTGAATCCTTTAGGAGTGCAGGGTTGACACGAAAAGTAGGTGTTACTTATAATGACCTATACGAGTACTCACAGGACGTGCACACTCATGTAGGACCGTTGCGAGCGGTGAGACGGGGGACCTGTTGCTCTCTGTTTTAGTGGCTGCCCCTAACGATATTGAAACTAATGTTCTTGCGATTGTCCAAAACTCAAAGAAAACGGCATGCTCATAAATTGGTTCGAACAGCCAATCGTTCAACTAGACGATCAATAAATATCTACGAATTGGCAGACGTGTCTGGAAAGTATCTTTACGACAGATGGTACCACTCAATATTGTTACAATGTCACATTACTGCTATGGGTACAGCGTTGTGTTAGTTGTAACTGTACACATGTGCCACGTGTGTACATATCTATACCGTTGCCTGTTCTCTTGTTTAAACAATTTTATATCGTAAACATTTTGCGCGATCCATTTCGTACCTTTGACGGTCAGCCGACCTTGCACACATCCTGTGGCAGATATTTATTGTTATTGCCTGTTGTTGTGATACCGATCACGGTTATATAAACACAACACGAAATCGAAAATGGGTTTTCCCTCATATTTCTATGCGCCCCTTTTAGCATTGTGGTTCACTATATAAAAAAAAAAAACCCGGATTCGAGGAGTTGATGAACATTTCATAACAACGCTTGGTTATCTTTCGAAATACTTGCCACCTAAAGACGCCTCATTAGTCAAAGTGAATTCCAAATAACTGTGTTCCATTCTTTCGCGGTAATAGTCGCTATACCGATAGTCTAATGGAGGGAAGTATATGAGCTAGATGCAAAGAAGAAGACAAACGGAGAACGTAAGACAGCGACAGGGAAACAAACAGACTGAGTTTTCTTGCCTAATGGAGCTACACGTCCACCCCGGCTGGACCTGGTTGTGTTGATCAATCGACTGGATCCTGATAGACAAAGCCTGACTCTGTGAGCAGGCTGCGCCTTTCGTCGAAGAGGATGACACCGAGGCATTCGTTCACTTTGTGCTACGGCATGAGGTCGGACCTGCGCCAAACAGAGATGAACAAAAGAAACGTTAGGGCCTGATAGTAACAGCAACGGTAGGAGGCCAGTACTGGGGATAAGGGCCTCGCTTGGGACTACTACTGGTGCTATTACTACAGCTGCACCTGAGGCGCTGAAACGCTGTTATAACCCTAGACGTAGCCCACAATGAATAACACATTCGTTCGTTTTTACGAACTCGAACAACTTCGACAACGATAACAACAGTTAGTGTCGCAAACACTACTAACAGGTTTTTATTATTGTGATTTTCATTACTGGAATTACATTACTCATACTCGTACGATGCCACAGCACAACGTAAGATAGTGTGGGCAAAGGGAAGATATAGACAGACTCCCTAATCTCATCCACACTTGTGTGGGTGTCAGCGGGTTTGACCGTCTAAATGGAAAATCTATTTGCTTCATGAATTTAGTATCGTTGCTGTGAACAACCAATAGTTATGCTTAACTTAAACTTATACATGTGTGTTCATAAGAGAGATTTGCAGATACTGCAGCCGTTCGTAACTTGTATGGCATTTATATGCCTTTGTACTGAAAATGTAATGTTAAGCCTGTTGTGCTATTTAAGAGAAGCTGTAGATTTTTTCTTTGACCTTTTGCGAGCACCTCTTGCCCTGCAATAGGTTTTGTTCTCAAATGAGTTATATATATGACCAGTGCATATCACAGTGAATTCTACGGACGCAATTTCGTTAGTATCTTTAAAGAGCTAACTTGCGATTTTTCGCTTCTTTGGTTCAAGAGCGACCATCTTGCGAACGATCTAAAAGTCGATTTCTAAATCAGGTGCAGGCGATTGAAACACGAGTTTTTACGCACTGCTGTACCATAGAAAACATTAAGCATTTGTTGTTCAATTGAAGATCCTTTCATATGTAGCAAAACAATCAGCCTATGTCACCACTGTATATTATAAATAAGCTAAGGAAAGAATCAAGGGCTGGCCAGACCTTTCAACACTTCCCCAGGTGGTCGCACGTAAGTAGAAATTGACAGGGGGTAAGCTAAACGAGAAGACACGTCTCCGGGGGTTGGGAAAGCTTACAACAGGCACACGTGGAGATGTAGTTCAACAGCCGCTAGCGCATCGCGTTTTTCATGACGTAATAGTGATCATAGCGATTGCTGAAGTATACACTTACCAGAAAGAGGATTAAAAAATTTACGGCATACTATTCAAGAACCATATTTATCAGTATATAATAAGTCCCTCGCACTCGCGCGAGTCCCCGTAACCCTGACGTCGTTTCGTGGACACTGGAACAATAGATTTAATTTGCATAATCTTCGAATATTTGGTTGTCATTCCACTTGAATAGTTCGTCACACAGGATACGTGGTAAATAATTCCGTTTGCTGAAATGGGGTACGCATTACCAGTTTCGTGTCTGGTAGCGCCGTTAAGCATAGCATGAGACACCTGGCGTCTATACTAATTGGTCGTCTACCGACCTTCTAACATACAGCCCACACACATCCCTAAGGTTTCTAGGTAAATATACTACTACTGAAACGACCCGGCGACTTTTCGTATGTATGTTATCCTTACCAACATACAAGGTTGGGCTGCTGACCTCGCAAGTAATGCAGCCTCTATAGAAAAAAGACAAACCATTTTTGCGTTTTCGAGATTCGATTACCATTGACGGTTTTATAATGTTGCTCAGGGCTCGATTTAGTCCGCAACTTTGATATTCCGTTACAACTATGTAAAATTTCTTTAGCTGATGGCGCGAAAGTAAGTACGTCTACAGGCTCACCGTTTGAATAACGCTAGCTACACATGCTGAGAAGAGTTAGTAAAAATTCGATGACACCTGCCGCC
The DNA here is from genome assembly GCF_002532875.2 of Varroa jacobsoni. Classification (NCBI taxonomy): domain Eukaryota; kingdom Metazoa; phylum Arthropoda; class Arachnida; order Mesostigmata; family Varroidae; genus Varroa; species Varroa jacobsoni. Next base: position 226,711 of record NW_019213253.1, on the reverse strand, counting down.
TCTACAGGACAGCTAAGGAGTTAATGAAATAGCGCCACCTAATTGTGGGCTATTGAAATCATCAATGGAGCCTTAACTGGTTTCAACGATACGTGCAGAGGGTCAATGCGGGCTTATGAGTGGCCAATTTTAGTACGGGCTATGTCGAGGTGGACCACATGTCTTCATACATACGCGGCACAGCAACAGGTAGACGCTAACAGTTTGGAACAAGGTCTTACGTGCTCCGAGTAGCGTTCGCAAGACAAGATGATTTTAAGGGTCTAACTACAATGATGTATAAATGACCTGTCTCTAGAAGAATTTTGCAAATGCATCTTTTATGTAGAAATCATATTTTTCGGACGACAGTTACACGACATTTATGTTTTTTCTTTATCAATAGTCTACAGGAAGACTGACTTAATAGTTAATACTACTACTACGCCTGTGTGCATGCACTTTAATTCAGTGATTTAGTGAAAACACACAAAAGCCGAAAGACCGCCCGTGCCCATAATCTTAGCATGCACGTTATTATTATCCCAGTATTTTTGGTTAGAAATAAAACAGCAGTTTTTATTTTCCATCAACGGCGTCAATTATTAAAAATGTAACATGTATCAAGCTTCACGAGAAGATGATTTTACCGAAAGCAACATATAAGCGCGGGTCGAACGATATAATGAAAAAGGCTAATGATTAAAGCTAAGATGCTGAAAGAAGAACTAACCCATTTCCCCGTAACGTGAGAACGGATCTTCAGGATATGGGAACAGCCAGCTGGACAAATGAATTTAACATACTCGAGGTCCCGTTCAATTATTTCTCGTTTATCGGAGACGCATACGCAGAACATGCCAACAAGTGTAGCCAGCGGGAACATTTGAAGCTTTAGCTATAACACTGTAAGGCTTGAAGGCCTCTTCAAAGGTTTCTAACAGGAATAACTACCTCGGTTATTATTGATGGATGCTTAATGCCTCGGGCTAGTTTTAAGTATTATATTATCGTACATGTGCGAATCTAGATAAAATAGAATATCCAATATTTAAACAACATCTGTCAATCGAAATTGATTAGGACATACCTTAGACTATACGAAAAATCCTTCCAAGAATCACTCGAATTTTTGCTATTTTCTGTGACATAATTATCGAAATAACCGAATACTCGGCTATTAGAAAACTGCTGTAATAAGTGATCGAAATTACAAGGCTTATCATCGTAATTTTATGCAACTGCTGCGCACAAAGGGGTTATATATATATAAAACATTATATGGATATATATATCCAGGGGTACAGAGGAGGCCTGTTGATAGAGCTCAAATGTCCTGTTTAATTATCATAAATAAGATAATAGATAGATAGAGATCGTGCAAACAAACTGAATTTTTTATATTTCATCTCATGATTGACATTGTCAGAGTTGAGTTTTTGCGGGCATACTTGGCATTTATAGCTCAAAATCGCCTGGTCCTTTACACGAGCTGATAAGTTCTAAATGTGTGCTATTTAGTTGACGACGTGCACATCTACAAATGATGGAAGACAAAATAAAAACAAATTCCATACTTCCCTTGGCCGAATCTAAAACAGCTGGTTTTTAGCTGAACAGCGGAAAAGATACAACGGCGTTCCACGATGAGACAGACATAGGTTTCGAAGCGCGAACGTGCCTATTCTGATTCGAGTTCTTCTGATTCTATTTCATTGTCCTAATCCCAGCTCTTTTCGTAGCACAAAAATCGAACGCAGCACAACAACGGTACACAATTACGCAGTCCCTAGCTCTGTTCCCTTTGTTCGCTGATCTGCGCTTCACCAGCCGCAATCAAAAACACAGATAGATGCTGTTATGGGAATAAACGAAGAAGGGCGGGGGAAGGGGTAGTGGTGAGGGGTTATGAGCATCTCTTGTTGACGAATAACGTCGCAGCAGCGTCGATTTATGGCCGCTTCCCCACGTTGCAACTGTACACACGCTCACTAGTTTACTCTGATTGTGGCCCTTCGAAGAAGCATTCTTTTCTTTTTTTTTTTCGAAACTTTGGCGCGAATCAGAACGGATCTCCTCTATTCTTTCTGTTCTCTCGTGTCCATGTGCTCTTCTTTCATTGGAAAGCCGAACAGGGTTGCAGGGCTTCTCGTAGAAACGAAGAAGTGAGTGGCGTGCAAAAAGACAACCGACCGTATTGTTGGGGCGAGCAGTCAAATAGATAGAATGCGAATGAGGACGGCCGGGAAACGTATTGGGGAAGCCTGCAGGCTCGCGGATTCCAGCGCTAGCGGGCGTTCCCTCATCACAGCTACAGTAGCCGTACTGCACAACACTGCAGACCACAGACAACTGCAGACTACAGCCGCTACTCATGAAGGCTGAAATAAAAATACAAAAGAAAAAAACAACAGAAAAAAAGAGTGCAAGACAAAAGCAAGCCAGGACTTTTAGAGAGGGAAATGCAAAGGATCAACGCACGAAATAGGAGACCGGAGATGAACCAAACGTCCGCCCCCGCTCGTTGAAAGACAACACGAGAGATACAGAGCGGTCTAGTGTATGCGAGGTAAGGGAGAAAGGAACCGAGAGATGCAGATGAGCAAGAAGGAACAACGGGAAAGGATGCTGGTTACCTCGTGATGCTGAGCGTCTAGCAAAGAGAAGCTCCGGACGGAGCGTAGAAGGCAGATGGATTTAGAGACTACGATAGAGAAGAGGCATTTATACTGTTTGTTAGTGCCTAGCAATAGCAGTTGATGACCATGGTACGATGGCAGTCATTCCAGCTCTTGGCTTCTATGACCCGCATGGCTGCTTTGGCTTTTCCGTCGATTGCCCTCGCCCACATCATTACCACCAAGCTATTCGTTAAATCAATGTGCAACGCTGAAACATCTTGCTGTTCCCGTTTACACAATCGGTGTTGTTGTTGTTGTTGTTGTTGTTGCTGGTATCAGTGATGTGGCGGTTCGCTGCCACGCCTGATCTGAACAACGTAAACCGAACGCATTGTTTGGTTTTTATTGGTTGGTTCCAAGTAATCCTGTTGATGCGTGCCGGTATCAACGAAACATTGTTGTATATGCGTCCGCATGTACTAATCAAGTGTCTGGTAAAATTCGCGAAACCCCTCGCTGCAAAAAGTATTCGGCTGAACAGACGAGGAGGGTGGATGAAAACTGGGCCCGTTTGTACCATCATTGTAGAACGTGATGCACGATAAGGTCAAGCCGTCGCTACTTGAGATGCGTCTCGACCATTGAGCTAGATTTCACAAAAGCTAGAATCCATCGCAAATTTCGCAGCAGTGACTCTATAGCGCATCTAAACCACGCCTTCGTTTTAGATATCGATAGGACAGCCTTTCGCTAATATAGTTTTCTTTTTAATATACGAATAGCTTCCTAAAGTTGCTACCCACCAGACAAATGAGTGCGGTATGTGCTTTCTTTACTAATGCAGAATTCCAAAAATCCTAAATAACTACTTGTCTATCGCGACGTGGCATGCTTTTCTTTTCTCTAGCCCTGTTCAAGCGAAAAGTGTCGGATAATGAAGCGGTGAAATGCAGGAAACATTAAAGACTTTGATCGAAGACCGAGGCGGGCCTTAGCTGTCGAAATAAGCCCTTCTGCGATAATGTATGTGTACACAGTATATGTCAGAGTATGTTTAACTAATAAAATACTTGTCAACAGAGATATATTCACAATTAGGCGAGCTATGCAGTTTGAAATTTATAATGAACGAAACCTTCAACTATCAAAGGCCAATACGCTTTTACAAGCTTATCTTCTTTGATTAAAGGGCTACGTAGGGTCACTTATTCGAAACAGAGCACGCAATAAAAATAGCTTGGGAACCCTGGCAGTCTAAGCAATCGTTGGACATGTATACGCGCATCTTCTGTCCTGACTGAGTGGCATAGCGATAAACAGAAATTTAGTAGGCGATACTGTGACGGCCTAGATTATTAAAACAAGAATGGACGGGTCAGACGATTTGTATTAACTTCAGCTCTCAGCTAACGAGTTTTGTTTAACTTCGAATTGAATTGATAAGCTTAGATACCTTTTGTTTTGTACCGAAAAGTTTACTAGACGAAACAGAGCCATTTTCGGCCAAGCTCGGCTATAAAAAAAATCTCGGGTACGATAAAATTGCAAACTGACACAGTCAGTCACAGTAGGAGTTTTCTGCTAAACACTCAGGCACCCCAAGCTCAAGAAGAGGTATGCTCAAGACGTGCACAACAAACCTAAGGCATTCTGCCAAAAATTGAGAGATTTAGTGACTTCTGAAGGTTGAAGTCGTGTTCAGTGAGTACTATTCTGAAGTAACATGATTCGGTAAGTTCAGCAACGGAATGAACATGAACTATTAGAAATTAGCTCGAGATGAAACCATATCAAATACCTAAATTTGAAATATGTACTGGCAGTTGTCATACGAGTTGAAAAGCTAAATGAATAATATCGTACCGTAGAAGCCAACGTTGTTACAACGTTATTCTATCGTCTTACTCCCCAGATAACCAAACAATACATAGGTTTTGCTATAATTACGAAGTTTGCATCAAACCAAAAAGTAGTACGCTATGATTGACCTGGTAAGGCACCGATATAGAATGTGTGTATTTTTTCTTCTATTTTGTCCTTATTTCCCTTTCTCTCGGCTTAGTAAATGATAGTTGTAACGTCACCCTCACAAGTTCCTTCCTATCATTTTATTATGCTCACATAATCTATGCCTACGTGTACGTACGTGAGATGTGCACGTAGTATGGTTCTATGTATGTAATGTAATGCAAACACTGTTTCGTTTAGAAATCCAATTAATTTATGAAATCTATTTGCTAACACGACTCTTTCGGTTGTGTATGGGCGTCTTGGTTGAATGGGCGCTTGGGTTAGATTGCCCGATGGCTAGGTAAGTGTGTATTTGCGTAGAGAGAAGATTTAGTCGTTCCAAAATTCGATCGGAGACTGGCATTCGACAACCGACAACGGCGATGATATCACTAGGAGGAACCCAATTGCGGTGTTCTTATGAGGTGTTTGCTCAGGACTAAAAGGGGAACGGGCGGCTAGAAGACGCAGCGAGAGAGAGCGAACTACGGAACAGATCACAGAACCAATGCAAGGTTGGTACAGCGGAGACAAAACATCACTGAGAAAAAAAGAACCTAAGAAGTGAGGCAAACGATGAAGTAGGTTAAGATGAAGGTAGAACGAGAAAGCTGAACGTAGTCGTTGTAGAGAATGTTGCCGAGTACATAGCACGACCAACGGTAGGGCGCGCACACGATTGCCGCACTTAGCCATAGCATATCATAGAATGATGATTTCAAGGCGCCGCTAGTACACGCAGCACGTCTGCACCGCGAAACGAGTCAGGTTGAAAGGTAATGTTTGAAGGGTGTAGGAAAGACGACGAGGTCAAGAAAGGACAAGTAGGCGGCAGCCGAAGTACAATATGTGATGGATCCGAGCCGCGACAGCGGCAGCTTTTTCCTAAGCGAACCGCCGTACTACTGTCGCTGCTAGTTGTTTGTATGCTGACGGCAAACCCGCTGAACTGAGAACTGAGGCATCTGAGGAAGGAAAAAAAGAAGAGATGTAGGCACCGAGAGAAAAGAAACACAACTTGAAAGAGCAAAGGTAGACGGTGTAGGACGAAGGAAGCAGGGTCAATTTCCAAGGAAGAAAACCAGTGAGATAATAGATATTTGAATGATTCCTTCATTCTGTTCATGATAGTTGCGGTGGCGTTGGTGACGACAAATACCAGACTGAGTGAACAATTGAATAGAGGCCTGAATGAGAGCAGATTTACGCTCTCGGGTCGGTTGCGGCGTCACCCGTGGAATTTACGAAAGTCTATATCGGTGTGTGTGCAAAATTATTCGGGTGCCGAGATGGCACAGACTTGATGTAAAGCGCAGATTAATAAATAAAATATTTTGATAGAGAAAGATTTACTGTGGGGCAGTTCAATTTTAGAAAACAGATTATGTTGAGAAAAAGCTCACTTATTGAGAATGTCAGTACTGGAAATGTTTTTTCTGTTTAATTTTCATACAAAAACACTTTTTCACGGATTCAATATTCAATGATGAACAACAGTAAGGGAAATTCAGCGAAACGAGTGCTCTTGTTTATGCGTCTACAAACCGAACCAAGTGAAATTTATCTTTTGGGGGATGTTTACTTCTAAATTAAATCTAAATAAAAACGTAACATACACAAGAACTAGCGCAACTGTAAAATTGTTTCAAGGTATGGCGCCAATTTCGAATTGAATTAAAAAGCTTTTATCCAAAGGTGTAGAAACTGCACCTAACATGTCTGTGTAATTTCGAAAAACTCTATTGATTTGAAGCTAAACCTCACTTTCAAGGGCAGTGTCATCCCAAACGTGATATCTTATATCATAACTCGTAATAGAAATTGCATCGTAAATTCAACAAAGGCCACTTCGTGCAATTCTTATTTTCATTGGAGTAGTAGGAATATAGCTACACAGCCAAAAAAGGAACTAGCTGCAAAAAACAAATAGATATATTCCTGAGACATGACATAATAAAATAACGTACCACGAATCATAAGATATACATAGTTTTTTTCCTTGTTACCGTAATTTCGAATGTACGCCAGATGTACTCGCAGGCTTTGCCCCAGTTACCTATTTTATTTATTATGCCCAGGCTCAACATATTTAAGTTGCTACATGCTACCTCCAACCTAATCTAAACTACAGTCTACAACCATAGTTGTCCCAACATAGCTAGCCCGTTACCCTCGGCAACTATTTCACCGGCCTGTTCTAATATGACCAAATTTCGTTCACGTTACATCTGGTCCAATCTTTCAATTAACATTTATTAGAGATTACGTTTTTATCATTCATTTTCTGGCCTTTGTAATATCGAAATATCTGTTTCAAGTTGATCTATTGTTGTCTTATCTAGTCTTTTAGTCAGATTTACTGACTGGTGTGAAGAGAGCGTAAACGAAGTGGTATTCTGCATAGGACAAATGTCTTAGCATTCCTTCTAGCTAAAAATGAAATTGCAGACTTATTTCTTTATATTGTTACAGCTATCCCATTTTTCTGATTTTATTAACTTAGTCTAGCATTTGACCCAAGTTGTATCTAGTCTCCTACAAGAACTTGATATTATGTTGCACGCAGAAAATATAGACCGTATATTCATTGACAACTCCTTAGATCAGTTAAACTCGCATTCCGTACCGTTATGGGAAAAACAAACTGTTTCCCCCAGGAAAAAAGTATTTGTACATTTTAAAAATAAACTAAGATCCTCTATATTCCATCAACGATCAACCATCGGAACGAAAATCATTAGTTCACCACTAGGTCACAAACATATAAAAATTAATACCTCAGTTTCTAATCCAGTTACATCCCTTATACAAAAACAAGCAACTTCGTAATTTTTTACAAAGTTCTTAAGGATTATCGAGTCGTGACAAAAAATGACAAAAAATAACCTATTTTTTAAATTAACATCACGTCATGTGGTATAGAAAAACAAACTCTTCTGTGACCAATCGTTCATCCACTCGGATATTACACGCAAATTTCTCCAGGATGTCTTAATTGGGCCAATGGAAGCACATTAGCTATTATCGCGTCACAGTCACCCTGCCCCACTTAAATAGTTACCCCTCTGTAGTTACGTAATCATTTTGTTATAATATGTTTGTCGATTGACTTTGTTTTCGTGACAGACGTGAGTACGTTTGCCTATCGACCAATCTTTTACAGAATGGCCGTAGACAAACAAATGGATTTTCGGCCCACTTTCAACAGACGTTGTAATTGATAAAATCTAGTGACTTTTTTCCTAAGAAGGCGTAAACGTTTTCTTGCTAAGCTTAAATTCAGTATATTGTAATTTTTTTAGAACTAGTTATTCCTATGATTTTTTGAAGAGTCTGAATCTTTTATTCTTAGTATATATTAAATTTCCTTTTTGCTAGAATTTTATCCACAGTGGCCATCTAAATTTTCTAATTAATATTTCTATATATATACATATTATATAATAAGACATCCGAAAACAGATCGAAATGCGTTTGAATTTTACTGTTACGCGAGCAAACTGATATGACCAATGGAATTTTCACTTTTAACCTATTTTTTTTCGACCGATATCTTAACCCAACTTCAGGCATACCGGTATGCATTGCACTTTTGTTCAGCTTGTCGAGGCCTACCGATCGGCGTCAAGAATCCCGATCGATAGAATATTATGTTAAGCTTTTTCTTTCGGACGGCATGTTCGACTTATCGATTCGTGTAGAGCATTAGTGTCTATTGAGACTTTGCATCATAGACTTTTTCGTACTTCTCTCAGAAAACATTTTTAAAAAATATTTAAAAAAATAGCTCAAAGTGTTCATCATATCGGCCGCTAGCATTTTCCAACAGGCACTCATTAGAGATTGCTTAAAAAATCTGATAAAGATGGCTCGACACGCATCTTCACCGCCATCACCATGTGGACGAGACACTCCTCAGTTAGTTGTAGGCCGTTTAAACGCCGAAGGATAAATGTTAAATCTTGTCAAAATCTATCATCGATTGGCGTTAAGAAGCCTCCTTCGTAAGTTTTTTCTACTAGAAAACATACTGGGTTCTAGTAACATATATAGCATTTCGATTTAATTCGGCTAAAGCTCTTGATTGATACCAGGAACGCTCCTAATACATAAATATATGGCTACTAAGTTATCAGTCGAAAAATCATTAAGGAAAATACGGCCAAATGCCCACCTGAGCTTTCACAACTATTTCATAGATGTGTATAAGAGACTCCTGCAAAAAGACGCTTAAAGAAAAAAAATCACAAAAAATCATAAAGAAAGCAAATCGCAAAAACATCCTTTAGGTAAAGAATATTTACCCTAGAATGGAACACAACAACAACAACAACAACAGCAACAGCAACAACAAGTGCCTTTTTCGTCTTCTCCAGATCATCCTTGAACGGCGAGCGTTATGTATGTGGCAAGGATACCTTACGATTTGCAGCTCGGAATAGTGGCTGATCAGTGACGAACGCAAACCGTGTGCATAGATGGCTGAGAATAACGGAACAGGAGAGGCGCTTCCTCAGGAAGTTCATTGTGTAGCAGTACGTGATGTAGACTGTGGGCTGTTCATCACTGTGCGCACCATCGCCTCCTCTGTCGTAATACTGTATAGGTGAGCGTGTACCACTTGGCGAAAATGCTTATGGAAGCAGCAGCAGCAGCAGCGACAATAACAACAAAGACGGCCGTATTATCAGCAGTATAAGCACCAACAACGAAAGCTAGCTAATAGCAGTATAAGCGGGTGCAGCAGAGTGCATATGTTGGGATGCTCCGTCTCACCTCCGAACTTCTTCAGAGGAGTCTACCAAAAAGTATTCTGCTTGCAGTAAGCGGCTGAATGACTTAGTACCTGATTTGGCCCATCTTGGCTTAGCAGGTTCAATGATAGTATGACGAGAAGATGGAAGGAGCGAGCTTTGCATTTGCTGTTCTTGGACGGCGCAGACGAGCGGACGTTGTACGCAAAGCAGATGGCGTTAACTTCCGGTGGTGATCCCTTACTTGGTTCTCCTATTTCCGTCATCTTTCGAACTAGCAAATAAGTGAAATGATGGTACGGACCATTGACAGGCACCCAGCGAAAACGACGTGTGACTTCCACAGATGCAACACCGCCTTTATAGCTGATCAGGACTACTAATGCTACCTCTGCTACTGACACTTTTTTTACTAAGGAATCCGCTTTTTATGTTTCAATAATTGATGCCAGGCTAACTAGTGGCCTACAGAGACAAACAAATCTAGGGTATGGAGCTAAAAGCACGTCACGCTGACAACATATGATTTTCTCATAGATGATCCGTACATTATGCTACGAAATACGTATGGTTTGATATACACTGATTTTAAAACCAAATAGAAGATTTTCATAGAATCTTCTGTTTGGTTTAAAAAAAAAAGCTGCTCCATGCACGTTATCGTTTTTTCCTAAATTTCCTGTATTTTTGTCACACACCATGTATTTACTGCGACGTGATCTTTTGTCAGAACGCCATATATCAACAGCTAACACGTTGTCAACGTTAGATGCAGGAATGATTCCGGAAGACAACGGGTGCGAAGAACGCTTAGTTATAATGATGGAACGTTATGAAACTAATTTAAAAAATTTTTTTTAAAATGCGGTTTTAGATGCCACCGTGGCATCGTAAATATTTGTTGCCGAGTTAAATAAAGCACCTTTGGTTTTTTTTTATTTTTTATTTAGATATTTAGCAAACTATACAATAAACCCCATTCGATTCATTTCGCACATTACACGATGAACGACAAGCGGTTCACTTCATTAGATTTAACGTATTAAGCTGAACTATTATATCTTACTGTAGCTCAGCAGAAACGTAATGGTCCAAGAAGAACACTACAGAAAGGCATCGTTTGCATAATCCTCGCGTTATACTTTCGACGATACAGTGGAGCCTAGGTGATACCTGGAGTGGGTGCTAAGTGATGCTTTCGATGACTACCGATAACACAAATAGGGCTGCAAGTAGACAATTGCTTAGTAAATAATAGATCTTTTTGCTATAACAATTTATTCGATTAGTAGTAAGGCCGATTTAACGGTCTATAATCGGTAAAGGCAAAACAAGAGGAACACCTCAAAAGTACACAGCTGTACCTGTAAAACTTTTAAAAAAGAACAACTTTTACACACGCACGCATTTAAGGAAACGTATCGTCAACACCACGAAAGCTTTGATACATGATTGTGACCGAGCAATTAAGGCAAGCCAATGGCCTCTGTACCAGACATTCTGCCTTTGCATAAAATTCAACATATTCCTGTTAATTAAGAGGCGTCCGAGTGAGCGATAAATACGTTTACATTTAGTGCTTATTTTCTTGCATGGTATACCACATACTCATCTATCGAGAGCCTACATGCGCCACAAAGCCTAGGATGCTGAAAGATAACAACTGTTAGCGCTTGAAGCAGTGAACTATGTCGCAAGCCATTACAGCTCACTGACTACGACTGGGCAGTGGTGGACGGGCCTCGAAACAGGAAGAGGGATAAAGGAGGTTAAAGCAAAAGTTAGGAAAGGCGTTGTTATGACCAGACGTTGCTTGAACTAAATGGTAGGCCAACTATAGAGCTCCGCTTGGTGTGGCGGAACTAGGAGAAGCGGAAGTAACGGATCAGTAGTATCAGTAGATTGGCCGACCCACGTGATGAGACGGAGTGCCTGGTGAAGACGGGGCCTTAGGGAACGAAGAACAGCGAACGAAGAAGGGAGGATTACGTACACGGGTGGAAGGCTGTCACATCGAGGCCAGATGGAACCACGAGGCTGTCCACGAAAAGCTCTTATTCTCTTAGAGCAGGCTATGCGCACCATCTCGTAATTTCAGATAAGAGGAATGTCGGCACCTCTTCAGTCGAGAAGCGAGTTGTCTTCATATTAGACGGAGCAAAAGATAAATCTTTCTCGTTCAAAAAATATATGTAACGGTAGGTAGACGAAATGCTACTGTATCAGGGATGGGGAACTTGCAGGAGTGCCTTAGCACGGAAATATGGGTGTATATCTCCCAAAAACAGAACAGTCAATAGCAGACGAGGACAATAAAAGGTAATTTCGTGAGGCCCATCTATTTACGTTATATTACAAACCTCTGCTTTCGGACAAACTGGTCAGACGACGAGGAGCACTGCAAAAATCAGTGTACCTCAGTGTACCTATATAGATATCTGACCAGTTTGTCCGAAAGCAGAGGTTTATATATATATATATATATATATATATTAGATAGTTAACCGAGACAAATACACTTGTTCAGTAATGTAAACGAACAGAAAACTAACAAAAATTGTAATCGGTAATGAAAGCGTTCCCTCATCATAAAAAAAAGTACTGTGAGTGCATGCAGCAAGTAAATGCAGACTCGTAAATCAGTGATATTTTACCTTTTTGGAAGAATGCTCCACCAGATCATTCTTTGATTCTATCAATTCTCTATAAGAGAAATAAGAATTTTTAGATAAAAACGAAACCTCATTTATTTCATATTCACATAATGTGTATACCCAATGGAAAAATTAGTTTATTCATAATCACAGGATTGACAGGAAGCTTGATTCGGGACAACCACGATCACCGCATCAACCCTAGGTGTAATCTTTTGTTGTAAATGTTCCTTGTTTCGTCTGGTTTGAAATCTACGGCAAACATTTCCGATTGTCATTTACATTTGCGTGTTTGGTAATACGTCCGTCCATTCTTCTAGTTAACTTATCTATCTATCGCTTATTTTAAAAGATCAAAATTATCACACTATTACGGAATACAGCCACCATAAAACACGACCATTATTTCATGTATGCGTTAAATTTGTACGATCTGGCGTCTTGCAGAGGCGGATTGACGACGCCAATTTCTGGTGGCTCTTGAGCGTCTTCATGACTCACTGGTTCGTCACGCATTGCCTTTCTCACCGCATTCTGGAAGGTCGTTGACACAAACGTATACAGTGGACAATGGTCCACGGCATCCTTTTCATAAAACAAAAAAAAAAAAAAAGAATGTTACAGGTCTTCATTTAGGCGACGAACGTTTCTCACAAACAATCTGCTTCTATTTTGAGGATTGCAGTTTTCTAAAATTGATTCATACTAGTGGGAGCGAATGACGATAAAATGTCATGTGACAACTGGCAAACGGTCTATCAAGCAAACCAACTAGTTTTAGTATTTCCAGTACCTGGAGCTTTAACGACTCACCTTTGTTTTTTCCGGTTCAAGATATTCGGCTCTTGTGGCCTGCAGTTCATCTGAAATTTTTGGAGAGAAATCATCAGGATTTTCGCTGCTCGGCTGCATCAGGCTTGTGACACCGTCGTACTCGATGAAGTGTGAACCATCTTCCAACGCATTTAGATCCAAGCCTTCGAAGAATGGGTGAGCTAGGAAATCGCTATATCGACGCGAACATAACCGCTCTGTAATTGCGCACGCATATCGTTCTAAATATTGCCGCGCATGTATCAAAACCCTGCATAGATCTGTGCTCATCTAGGACGTAAGATTCACATTTTTCCTATCTTCGTTGCATACTGATAAGTCACTCGAAGGATCGCTATATCACAACAAATTAGAGAAACATTTTGTCTTTCCGCACCCTCTTTTACGAGCAAGTTAGCAAAATGATGAGCAGGAAATGTTCACTGGTGAAGAACAATAACGTTAATTATAGCGAGTAACTGTGCGGGTATCGAAGAACGTCGGAGATCAATGAGAACACTAGGCAAGGAGGCTTTCAGCGTTCTGCAGATGTTCTAAGCTTGAAGATCGACCATGAGGTATGTAACTACAACATAGGACTTCAAACGGAGGAAGAAGAGTTGCTACGGTTACGAAAGCTCCTTATTTATGAACACTGCCCTTCAGATGGGTTTGACTGATAAAATTATGGACTGTACATTTATAGATGTCTGCATCTGTTGTGGACTCCCCGTTTGTGAGAAACTCAGTCTTTATTATTATCTTCAATGCCTTTTACACAGTTTCAAGGTGTCTGTAAGAGTCTCTCCGAGCTTTCACGGAACGCACCGCTCATGCTGTTCTACCTACAGGCTTCCACTTTTTTTTGGTTACACTTAACGACGAAAATAATGACAAAAATAGGGCGCATATTTTGATTCGACAGATTATATCTGTTGTCTTTCTGGTAACATCTTAATCCTGCTGCTATGAAACCTTTGGTGTAACAGATGTCTTTGCATCTCTTCGTTAAAAGTAAACAACCGTAACCGTCACTAGAGTTTCGCAAAAACCGAAGCAGGTGAGAGCCTGATAATAACATTCGGGCTGTAGAGTGAACGTTCTATACAATATTTCCCAGTTTTTACTAAAACGTATGGTCTAGCAATGTCATGGTAGAGGACGACGCTCGTTCTATTCACTAGTTTTTATCGACTATGTTTAACAGATTTATAATCGTGTTAGTTAGTTGCAACTGGGATCTGAAAAAATCTTTGTTGGATAGCTGCATCTCACAATTTTTTTTTTTTTAATTTAAAAAGAAACAAAACAGCGTCACCTCTTTTACCGTCGATCTAGGTTTTGTCTATACATCCTGAAGTTTTCTTTGCATTTAATCGTTTTCCATCAATTGAAAATTTGAATTTTTTTTCCCTTTTAAAGGAGTTTCACAGATACGATTGAATAAATTTCGAGTCGCACCAGGTCGTGTGGTGCTCAAACATCAAACTTTTTGCAATCATGTTTTCTTCAAATGGTTTAAATAGCTTTAAATAAATAAATGGCCCTTAGCGATATCATTCATGGCTACTTGTGTGTCGGTCTTAACATTTCTATCATATCTTTCGTATGTTATGCATACGTTCCATACGATGCTCTGCTCCCGATATCGCATCCGGATTCTAAACATCACATTTCTTCTTAAGGGGTTGGGCAGCATTTGTGCCTTTATTGTAATAATTGTAAATAAAAGCAAATTAGGCTTAATGCTCTATCCCAGTCAGACGTTTCAATATCTGTCAAATCCCAAATAAGACTTAAAAGATTGGCGCCAACCCCACGCGATATTGCCTAAAATCTAACTTCTGAAACCAGCTAACCAGAGAAGCCGTCAATAGTGTTACTTAGTTCCTTGAAGGACTCGATCAGCTCAATTATTTTCAGTCAACTTTTTGAATATTGTCGCATTTCTACGTTCTACCAGAGCCAGAGCCTGTAATATGCTCTAACATGTCTCTCGCTTAAACTAAAATAACGAACCTGAAGCCCGTTTTTTTATGAGGCGTGCCACGAGGTCCTTGAATTCAAGATAGTATTTTCCTCTCGGACCTTTTACTGGAAACTTGTAGTTCACAGCCTGAATAGCTGCTTCGAGCTCTTCGTCATTTTCCCCTCGGAAAGGCGTTTTTCCGAAGCACATCTCGTATGCTGTTACGCCAATGGCCCACCTGTAAATCAGTCAAATTGTAGCATTCAACAAATCACAAGCTCGCACAAAATAAGTCCCTACATCAAAAAGAAAAAGCTATTGTTCTATATTTCTTCACCTAGGTGTTATCGCAAAACTTGACGGAGATCAGTTACCCTAATTGCGCCCTTGTTGTAAAGGGCACAGCTTACCAATCTACTGATCGACCATAGGCAGCGCACTTGATGAACTCCGGCGGGAAAAAGTTGGGCGTACCGGCCGTCTCGCGATCGTTGAACTCTGTGTAAGTCCTACGAAAAAAACACTTTAGCCGCTTCTTTGAGAACATCCCAATACAGATCTTAACGGTGTCGAAGTCGATCATTTTTAGTCTGCAACCGGGCATGATTATCAAATTTGAAGGCTGTCGAGGAGGAAGGATAAATAAAACAATGAAACAAATATGAGTGAGAGACACAGACTGATTAAGAAATCTGTATATTGGTTATTTGCAGTAAGTAAATGACACCATGCTCATAGAGAAAGGCCCAAATTTGTTATGGTGTTTTTTTATGCTTTTATCATTATACTTATTGGGAGCGTTCTAAAAGTAGTTTGTTTGAAATAGTCTTTGCATAGGAATGACGTGACATGACCAACCTTAATGTCACGATGTATAAAGCCTTTAAAATGAAGATATTGTGTCGCGATTCCAAGCTGCGCAACAACTGGGCGAAGTACACGCATGGGCAGTCCTTTTGCTGTGTGTACCACGCGGTCAAGATCAACACCTCTAATATATTCCATGATCGTGATGTAGGCTCCCTGTGCAGTGAAACACGCGTGGTACTTCACTAATAGCGGATGATTGATCAGCGAACCGACAACTTTGTCAACACAGGCATGCTGTTCCCATTTAAACATGTTGTCGTCAACTAATTTGACGGAGCATCGAATCGATCCGGCAAATCGCGCCTTGTAGACAGCGCCGAAACCACCGGCACCGAGTATGACATCGCCAGAAATCAGTCCCATCGGTGGAATCGCGATAGGCGGCTCCAGTCGTTCGCGAAGGTTATCCTCTTCGGTTTTGTAATGCATTCGGAGAGCGGTCCAGTCTGTTGGTGCTATTCCAGAACCTTTCTCGAGTAATGGTGCTATCTCCTCCATGATCATTATAAGTCGTCGTAGCAAACTGGCTAAGTACTAGAAGACGCGGGTTAATTAAACAAATCTGCTGTCATTAAACTGCTTGCCGGTATAACGAAATAGGAGGTACGTTTCATTTTTATCGCTGCTGCGTACCCACTTATGTTTACGCTTGCACCAGAAATGCGTTCTACTGTAGTACTTATCTTTAAGCAATTTACGTTTATTACAAATCTGTAAGGCTGACTAAATAACACTTGTTTGTTTTCTAATCGTTAATTAGCACACTCAACTCTCTGCTAAAAATAAATGAAGTTTAAGACTTGCCCCGGCCACTGTTGGCGAATCCACGATGAGGTAGTCGAAGAGAAACGCCAAATTTTCGAGGCTTTCACGAATGTCATCGCAGCCGAGTCGGGACTTACGTACTCGAAAAAAAAGCTCAAAGGCTGTCCGACATGTTTGTTCCATAGTGAAGTGCTCCCTTGGCGTTCGACTAGGTTTAATTTTCCGTTCCTGTTTAACGAAACACTCAAGTAGGTATTCTGCTTTGGCCACGATTCGGTCGGCATCTTTACGGGTCTTGGTAAATACAGCCTTCTTGTTCACTTTATGAGCAACACCGTGCTCGTCTTCTATCGTACACGCTGTCTCCAAATCGTCATGCAAAATAATTCGTTGTTGTCACTCACCGAAGTACTTCTCTATGCCAAAATCAACTCAATGCTCAACAAGCAACATGTACAATTACGATCCCTATCCATGTTCACAATTCATCAAGGAAACAAAATTGTATGGAGCCAAGGCAACACTTACTAGCCCTTCTCAGACAAGGGTTCTCTCGTATTATGAGGAGACGTGGAACAAATGAAGCTGGCGATGAATCGTGCACTATGTACCACAGTGTTCTAAATATTTACTGCCGCTACAACCGTGGTTTAGCTCATCGAGGTCAAAAGACCTGCTGTCAAATGTTACGTTAAGCCTTGAAGCACATCTTGAGGCTTCTATTTATACTGCGGTGTAGGGACAAGTCCTATAACGAATTTCGATTTTCACAAATGACCGCCGCTTTTGGGGTTCGATAGCTGTAGCGTTCGGTGGGCATCAAGTTTTCGTATCACACTGTCTACCCAACCTTTTAAGTTAAGTATAATTGAATAATGGAATTATCTATTGCTCCTGACGGCTTGACTATCAAATTTTTTTCTACACATCTATTTTTGCTTGGGCAATTCAAACGAATCTGACTCAAGGTAACGATCGAAAACTTTTTTGTTGTATTATATTTGCTGAATAGTGAAACTATTAAAATTAAGTAATCTTTACATACACTGACTTGGGCGTGCACACTGGGTACAGTCAATCATCCGTCGATTTTTTGCACTAGGTATATTCGCGTGCGCAAAAAAACTAAAGCGTTCGTTACCCTAAGAAAATCAAAAACTTCCGACCTGATTCTGTTAAGAAGTACTCGTGTGTGAGGACTCGGTGGATCATAAAACTCGGAGCGTTCATTGTACCATGAACGTCTACTGGAATTGTAGACCGCACTTCGATTGGTGTCGTTGAACCTTTTGGGGTACTAATACCGAACGTTGGAGACGTGTTTCTGTGGTCCTTACGTATCACGGGCGGTCTGGCTGTCACCCGTCCAAGGACGTTCTTCATCGCTGTACGAGCAATTGGTTTACCCGTGATACGCACAGCGGCTTTAATTGTCATACGAGCATTATTGAATGGGCGAACTCCGGCTATCGTCGTTCTCTGTTTAACCGGAGCGATCGGCAACAGCTTCGGTTTATCCCCTCGGTGACTTTTTCGCGTTTCGCTTGGTTGGGTTAACCTTACTACATCTGCAGCTCCCTGAACTCTAATTGGGTTAACGACGGGACGAATCACTGGTGTAGAGGTTGTTTCAAGAATGTTTTGGTCTGAATATTTTCGGGAAGAACTTTCACCTGAAAAACCGGCATTCATTTTACTTGCCGATAGATTGTTAACCCGCGTTGACGAGTCGTTGGGCTGAGCGCCCGAAATTGGATCTGACTCATTCCGCCCACGATAACTACGAGAAAGTGTGCGACCGCCCTTGACGGCTGCGATGTGGGCAGAGACCTGAGGTTCCCGGTAAGCATTATTGTTCGTCTCCGCAGCACAGGTCCCGTGACCTGGAGGAGGGGAATGATCATCATGTGAAGTCGCGACAAAGTCAGGAGGCAACTTACCGGGGGGCGGTGGTACATCTGCAAAAACGATGGCATCATGGTGTAAACTAATTTCTATGTTGACAAGCTGTCGTTGAGCTCAAACACGAATCTTCGATTTGATGTGTACTATATGATATGAGCGAATGGATACACAATAGCGGTGAGTGTGATAAGACACCCAAAAAAAAACCGTACGCGTAAGCGAATGTCAAACACCCTAAGTCATCCCTAAACAAATTTATCCTTAGAGTGGCTCGACATTCGACGCCGGCTTCGCAAAAAGGCTAGCGAAGTACAGGATTAACGCGACAAAAACCGCGGCACTTTTCTTTAAGAACATACCCGTATAACGTTAGAACTCATTACGTTATAAATAACTGTATAGTAAAATTCTATGAATTATGTTAGAAACACGCAGATAATAGCGGATAGTGTTACTCACTAAACTAAAGCTCGTATTTTAAGAATGGCTCTTACAAAAGCCTTATAGTAAAGACATACTAATGTCTAAAACGCAATCGCTAAAACAAAATCAGTTACTTTATTATTTAATACTATGTTACAAGAACCCTAGAACATGACGATATCGTGCCTGATACGTAATATTATAGGAATATGTGTGAAAATGCCCGCTGTGAATATGCTGGGCGGCTTTTTATTGCAATAGATTATCTCCTGCTACGAAATGAAGACTAGTTGTCCCGAGACTTGCCTCACCCATCATATGGTGAATTCAATTGGCAAAGATTCAGTATGATCATGAAACCGTATGTTGTACGAAAGCCAGGAGTCATGGGCTAAATTATATATGGAAGTGCATAGTTCTGTCGTTGTGTATTGAAGGAAACGACTCACATTCGAGCGGCGGTCGTCTTCGATAACTCAACTTTGTTAAAACAGGCAATCTTCTTCGGTATGGCAGAAAGTCAATAGCCCGATAAGCAGCTGTACCAACTGTTCCAAGCCAACGGCCAATCCAATGAATACATTGCAAGCCAACACCGACTACATTTCCCAAAGTGCACAAAATGGCCATCGGCAACAGGTGACGAAAGGCTCTACGTTGTTTCAGCGACTTAGTGCTAAAATCAACCGACAACAAGTACCACTCGTACCTTTCAGCAAAAACAACTCGATATCTTCGTTCGTATCAACCTTTCGGTAAACACGATTTCTGTAATGGTTATTCAAGTCATCTCGAGTAAATATGCATAAACGTTCCATCGCACAGCTGGGCCAGATCTTTCACAGAAACAGACGCGAAACACACATATCTTTTCCTTTCGTCAAAAAGCAAAAAAAAAAAAGATAAGGAAATTTTTATCTGATTTAATCGTTGTGTTCAATACAATCAGACATTTTTACGAGTTGTATTTTGGTCCTGATATTTATTTCTACGAGTTTATCTGAAGCGTCTTCTCGGATCTGCTGTGCATCAATTAGGCCGTTGTTTTGATTTGTAATATTTGAAAGTCACGATCTTCCAATATCTCGCAGTATATCTGCCGTTATCATCAATTTCCGCACCAATTTTTACAACACCCCAGCATTCTTTATATTGTGTTCACGTTCTATTAACGGCATAGATGTTGAATACAATATTACTCTATAGTTCAGTGGCACCTCTTGCACCCAGAACTAACAATATTATTAATACTTTTTTCTTTTTTATTATTAAAGATCTCTCTCCCCTATTTTATTTGGAGCGTCTAGCCTATCTGTGTGTGTTTTTCAAAAATCCGATTTCTGTACGACGTAGTTGATACGCTTAGAGATACCTCACCGCAACGCTTGGCAATGTTTGAGATATTCCTGACTAAGTAACTTAGCTGCTTTAACTTACTGCTTAAAGCGAAACATTCGCACATGCGCAGCCAGCTAAGGAATCTGACGAAATCCAACTATCATAATGTTGCGATGGCTAGAGCATTTGCCTAGAGAAATTTCCATCTCCGATGAGAGCTCCTCGATTTTCCTCAAGGCATACTGACTTACGTACGTGTCTGCTCCGCGCACAATCTCATAAAGTTTTGCTGAAATGTTGCTACGAAAGAATATCGCAGATGCCACAACAGCATTTTAAAGCCGAAGAACGCGGAAATAAACTTAAGATCTGCTTTGCTGGAGGTTTCCTATATTGGATCATTCACTAACACCAGATATAGCGTCACTGCCGGCTTCCATAGAAGAAAAAAAAAGGAAGACATTTTTAGGATAGACATCGTGGAGTTAGGGTAGTGAAACCGGTTTAGAAGTCGCCAGACTTCAAGCAGTTCATGGGAAATCATCTTTACTCGTATTGTTAGGCCACATTCTGCTCTAGTAACGCGCTAGACACATCCTACGAGCCTCTTGCCATAATGCATTAGTTAAGACAACGGATACAGCTTGCCCTTGGTGACTAAAATTCGTGGCTCAGTTTCTAATAATACCCCAGTTATATGAAAGAATAATCTTATGAGCCTACTTGTTTAAGCGTGTAGACTTGTGGCCCAGTCGAACTTACAAGGTTGCTTCGGATCACAAGGATGCCTTTGACTTCGGCCTAATTTATCCGAACGACGGTTGGCGGTCCCGCTCCGTTTGGTCATCTTGGCCAATTCCTCAGCTGCTTCGTTTCTAGCAGGCAAGCGACGCCTTCACCGCCGGGATAACCCGGTGGTAATTTTCAGTTCTCGATTCGTAAATAGGCGATTCCGACGAGCTAAGGCCATACGGCGCAAGGCACCGCGCACGAGTACGATACTTAACTATAAGTCATAATAAAGCTAGACGATAAAACGTTGCTGAACAAGACTATCGTTAGTAAGCACCAGGAAGTAGCGTTTCATACTCTCTAGGAAAACAAATGGCTATCCAATTTTTGCCTTTGCTGCTGTTCTCATACGATTTCTGCGTATGGCAGCAACATGGATCTGTCTGACAACTTCACATATCAGTACCTATATGTGTTGCCTTTTCTTATCTTTTAGGCTGTCTAGAAGGTTTGCGCGAAAACCCGTTTTGACCCGTCGATTTAATGGGCTCTCGAAACGTGTTTAAGAAGCTCATGTACAGCCATTCCGGTACAGGATGCAAGAATCGATTTGTTAATGAAAGGGGAACGCTTATTTGCAGTTATTAATCATTCGACTTTAGAGAAATATTTTCACAAAAAAATAATATAAATACAAAGGCTTCAGTCTTACTTCAATTTTTCGAAACGTTCCTTGTCACTTCACTTGCGCGCATTGCTCCACTGGCGACGCTTTTTCCACATAGAGGCAAATCAAAAGAGACACAAGCAGCATCCGTAATTTGCCGCGTAAACCTAATTGCCTTTAAAATCACCTCATTGTTACACGAAATACTATGTCAGGGCTTTGAGTAGACGCAATTTTTAAGGGAACGAATGAAATTGGCGAGGTTACTGCTGGTGATCGAAATGAGCCTTGGCATTAAAAATCAAAAAATATGTTGCATCGTCGAAGGGTAACGCCCGCGAACAATTCAAATGAGAGCTAGAAAAACGTATTATTTTTTTGATCAATAGAAAAGCGTCATCGGAGATTTTGCTCGGCGCTCTCTGTAAAACCGCCGTATCGTGATGCTACGGTTGCGTTGTGCCAAATAAGACATTAGTTTCTACCGTATTTCGTTATATAGTAGTACGCAACATAAAAAATGTTCAGTGTCTAACTATCATTGCTTTGGTTACTGCCATATGGTAATTTTATTTCTGGCGTGCAAGTTAGAAGTATTCTTTGTAAAGCTGATTTTTTTAATAAGCTCTGAAAAAGTATTACCTTTTTAGTATTTGCGCCATCAGAAAAAAGCGGGAAGAAGCTCATTGGAGAAAAATAAAGAGCAGATAAAAGTCAGTACTATTTTGTTTTACGGCCTACGACAGCGGTTGGTCAACACATTCATAGAGCACTGATAAACAAACCTATCTCCTCCTCCTTCGGAATGCCTTACCAAAAAAGAAAGTAGGTATGTGTTTACAGACAAAAAAATTCACAACTAAAGCTGAACTATGTTATCACTTGTTTTCGCGCGATAAAATATAGAGGTAGCGATTATTATTACACTGCTAAGATGGCTCAAAGCTTTGCCTGCCAAATTCTGAGCGGCATTCTGAGTTAGAGGGCGCCGAGTCTTCCATAACTACTAACTTCTTGACACGCTTCTCCTATGGGTAGCTGCGACTTGTCAAGCACTGATATGAACACCCCTTTTACCTTACTTTGCAATAACTGAGGTCAACTTTGAAACTGTAGAAACTCGGTTACATGAGGCAGAGGGCTACACGCACGACGCAGGTTGGTTGATGTATAGCTAGCTTTAGAATTTGTCCACTCAAGTAGTCAGCACTAAGGCTTCATCGTATTATAGTGCAACGTAATAGGCATACAAAAACATTTCTGCTAGACATTCGATAGCTGATTAATTGTCGTGCCTCGCATCCACTACGATAGACCCTAACCTTGTTATTAGTTTTTTCGTGTAGAACCAACTTTTACGCAAGCAACGATCAATGAGGTTCATAACAATTTAGATATGTTTAACAGGTTGCTCCAGCTATGTCACATGCAGTAGTTAACATTCAGAGAAAGAGGTGGAAAAGCCCAACGCGGAACTACGGAAAAGATTATCTAACGCGTGGGTGCAAGTGCGGCCACATTCACCAGCGTAGGAAAGTCGTTATACTGAAAACGGGTTCTTGCACGGGGCAAACATGTCTGAACGCTTGAGTGGCTTCATCTACAACGCGTCTGTCCTCTGGGCGTTTGTTGACAGTGCCCTGATGGCGTCCAGGCGACCAGAAGGCCATACGAGAATATGTGCCGAGATAACATTGTATTCAGCCATGTGGTTTTTGCAGCTGGTTTATCTCCATACACATTGTGCGGTATAAAAGTTAAGAAACAACCTGACGTTTTTCACTTATTAGCTTATTTAAGCGCGTAAGTAATTCTACGTTATTTAGACTGAGTACGTCAGACACATATCAGATATATACGCTGCTACTGGTATGTGAAATCGGTTGTTGAAAAGGGTTGTTATAGAAATCCAGCGGAAACAGCGGCAGATGTACGCGAAACATTAGAAGACTAAATTTCGATACGTTTCTATTACACTATCACCGCGATTGTATAAGTAATATCGCATTGAGCGTAAACACACGATTCTCGCTGGAAATAATATTAGTAGTTTGAATTACCATAGATAGAAGTTGGTTAGCAGTAGGCAATCAATATGTTCCAAGCAGGTTAAAAAAGATTATGACGTGACCACGAAATCTTGACAAGTTCTACAATAGGATACAGTTATGCTAGATATAAGTACATATATAAATGGTAAATTCGGAGCTACTTATGTAACTTCGGTTTAAGCCATCCGGAAACGCTCGACCGCCAAATAGTTTATTTATCCCGTTTTAGCTAAATATATCAATAGAAAATAAGATGTAAACTTAACTTTCAATAATTAAATGGATAACCACTGCAGGTTCATGATCAGGAAAATATCAGCAGAATTTTTCTTCTAATTTACTAGAGTAGAACTTTGTGGTGCAATAAAAACGTATTCGCTCATTAAACTTAGTAAAACGAAAGGGCTTAGGCTCGTTCCCTGCTTGGAGTTAGCCGTCTAAACCGATAGGTTATGGTTTTAGTACCTAGTCGAAAACGCGAAACGTTTAACCTACTTTAATACGAAATCCGATAAAAAAGTAAGGCTTACATTCAATCTCCTATTCCGTCTAAGCACTTGTACCCATAGCATCGTTACTGTCGCATTCTTGGTCGCGTTTTTACAATTCCATTATCCAAGAGGAACTGTATACTGAAGCCTTGAGTTATTCTAATTTTGGTCACATCTGTTGGTTATGTTCCCTTACCGGAACTGCCTGCCGCTTGGCCTAATCAAGATCTGTATGCAGTTCCAGACGCCATTAGATAGCAAGCGCCTTCGCGAGTGGCCTTGTCTGCCTAGAGTTCGCTGCCGTCTTTCTTATAACAACGCACACAACAAGAGACTGGAGCCTAGGGAACGCGTTTCTGAAAGAAATCGCTCGAGCCCCAACCGCTGATGTTTCTAGTTTAGTAGAAACCGTCTGCATTCCGCTACTCGTGGCCGCAAGTTGCAGCCGCAGGCAAGATTCGGCCAGGGCCGGCTCCAGAAATGAAATGCCTTTCCAACATAAGCGCATTCCAGGAGGGCCAGATCTCCGAGCCAAAACGGAAGAGTCGAGCAAAATTCGGATGCAAATGTGGCTCGGATGCCCTTGGCGTTGTTGTCTCGGAATAGGGTTTCTCGATTTGCTTGCCGATTTACTCATACGAACACCCCATACACAGACCCACAACACACCTTTTTTTCTGCTAAGCAAATACTAAGCAAAAAAACGACGTCACTTGACGGCCGAGTCGATTCTCAAAAGGGCTGAGCCACATTAAGCTTGACCCGTGGCTTGATTTTCTTAAGCAATACGTATTTGGGCATTTAAATCGAGAAGCATCTGCTCATTAAACCTGGCTCGTAAAACCTCATCGTGCAAGCTTATTTAGAATGGCTTGCTCATGATACGTCGGGCGTACTACTGAAAATTAAAAATATAGCAATAGCAAACGTATATAAGGCTGTATATTTTATTTTATCTATCTAATCAAACTCTATGAAACTCTTTTAGAACCGATTGTTAAATAATCTATCTTATGCAAATTCCTTGTTAGTTACGTACATGTCCTGTTACCCAAATCGGGGCTTAATAGCCTAGAATTTCAGCTTGTAACCAACAATACCTTACCAAAGTGTAACCGAATTAAGACAATATTTATGTTTACGGTATTATTTTACGGTTCTGCGTGGAAAAATTTCATGAGGTATCTTTAACATCAAAGCAGGTCTGTCGGCTATAGATTAGAAGAGGCGAAAAAACAGAATAAACATTTTCTGTGACTTAATCGATACTTCGTATATAACTATAATTGTTTCTATAAACTTTCAGCTGAACCTATAACACTATATACATGTTTGTGTGTGGTGATACGGAAAAAGCCAAGTATCCCCGTTGGCTAACTGAGCATGCGACTAAACATAAATGCTGTCGTACTGCAAAAGCAATTTCGTCTTTGAAGATTTACTTACTCCAGCAATGAAAACGACACTCAAAACGATACAAGCAAAAACAAGAAGTGTACGCACACTGGTGCTTACTTATCTCAAGCAATACATCTTCCTGTAAATCTCCACTTTTTCACTACTTTGATTCTATCTTTCTGAGAAAATCCTACCAACTACCCGACTGGTGCGTTTCTGTCATAAATTTGAACAAATTCAATTTCGCCTTTATTTATTTTCCTCATATAGTTTGCTTTTGTCATGGAATCCTCATGGATTTCAGTGTTCCACAATGTGGCCTGCAGAAGCTCTATTACACAGCTTATCCCAATGACGGAGGTGACAGGCTTAAGCGGACGGAGAACGATGATAGGAACTTGTCCCGTAATGTGACGCTCCGATTCGCCCAGCTACGACGAGCGTCCATTCGATGTGTAGGTATATCAAGAAAGTAGGAGCCAGTGTAATGTCTGCCTGAGTTCCCGTTACTCTCCGCCTATCTGAGTTAAGTAGGTAACAGCTTAACGAACCTATCTGTATACAAAATGGTAGCAAGAAGCTATTCGTTGATAACAGCCAAGCTCTGACCATGTCCAAATATGAAAGCAAGCAAAGGTTATACGTAAATATTACTGCTAATGGCACACGTGTCAGCATTAGCATACAATACTATATCTGTAATACAAGAATCCTATGAAGGCTACATTCAAGACGATATCCATTGTAAGCTAAATACGATATGCCCAAAAAATAATTTCAAGAAAAAATAGGAACATTGTGTGGCGATAAGCGCGAAATGAGAAACAAACGAATGTCTAGACGGCCCCGATACGCATTGAGCTATTCATTGTTAAACTAAATTTTCTAGATTTTATGTTGGCGGTGAGGCAGTTTCTATTGCTTCGAACTACTTCTCGAATAACTATATGCATACTTTTTTCTGTCAATAGGGTACTATATATATATATATATATATATATATAAACGTCGGTTGATCTAAGAAGATCTTAAAATATAGGCAGATCAAATATATTAAGCTGTTACAAGCGAACACGATAGACTTTGAAATTAAATAACTTTTGGGCTAGTAGGACTAGAATAACAATTTAGTATACACTAGAGATGCTCCCTTTATTTCTTAGGCACTTATCGCAGCGCTCTGCCGACATCTAGACAGCCATATACTGAGCGGATTGAAAGTAATGTTGTATTTCCCTTTGCTCTATCCAGGAAATAATTCAGATATGGTGATAAGCAACTTCGGCATCAAGTAACCAGACTGCTTGCTTCCGATTGTCGCGCCGTCATTCCATGTGTCTTTTGAGGGACTTGAGATAGCGAGGTGCATTCATTGTTTCATTTTTAGCGAGCAGCTCACACATGCCCCTGACGTCCATTGCAAACACCCCCATCACGTTATGTTTTTCTCTATTCGGAACTACCACTGAAAGCGATTTCTCAGGTCAACGCCATTCTTTTGTCTTGGTTCTCTCCGACTGGTGCTTCCGTTCCTCTTCTATAGTGACCGTATGGTTGATTTAAGTTCCGCACCTGGCATACACCATATCCATCTGACCTGCAATCAATTCACGAAGGGCTCATTTTTGGTAAGCTTCCGCATTTTCAATATTTGGGTTGTAATTCGCGCTGCACGTAAAATGTCAGTTTCAGCCGACAGAGCTTTTAAACCTCAAACCCAACCTTTGTAAAAAGCATCCTCAATCGCGGCAGTGAATTCTTATCCTTCGAAGTCCAACATCTGGTCACCTTTCCACTTATCTTTCCGCGCTTGAAATATCTGCATCACTTACGTGCTGTGCTTTTGCATTAACGCCTTCTTGTCTAATATCTTCCCCAATCTCAGGAAACAAGTACTTGGCCACTGAGTCTGATTTTTGTAATTAAAAGATGCTTTTCCTTCTGAGCTAATTTGTTATAGAGTAAAATTGACCGATTTCACTTCTAGATATCCAAAATAGTGGAAGATTTACGAGTTAAATGTCGTCTAGTAATTAAAAAATTACTTCATTCCAAAGACCCCCGGATCCGCTCATAACATTCTATTATATTGTTTAGTGTGCAGCGTAATGACAGTGTGAAACTGTCGATTTTACCATTAACGCAAGTTGAATACGATATGCCATCTGCAACAGTGGTTGGCGTCCAAGCCAACATCCATAGGGCAAAAATGGCTTGCCTTTAAAAAGAAGTCCAGAAATTTGGTCTCAGTTTATTTCGCTGGATTTAAGGCCACTCTAAGGCCAGTCTCATTGTCATCAGCCAACAAATAACCTAGAACACAATGTTGTGATGCATTCATTAAACAGTTGTCGGGCATTAGTTTAGACTTGTAGTCCACACTGGTTTAATAAACTCTTCATAGTGACCTTACGTTGCATCCTAGACACATCTAAGCTTTTCTCCCGTAATTCCTAAATTATGGCTCGATTTAGCTTAAAGGTATTTTAGTCCAAATTTACCTAACAAGATACCTTATAGGGATTGCATTTGCCACAAGTCTTCGATCACTGGATGTGTGGAACGTTCCAGCAATCTATATGTATTCCTAAAGTAGATCGTTTGTATAAGGGACCTTTTCCGCTCGAGCGATGTGTTCATCGTATTGATAAATACAACAATGAGGAACCTGATTTCATTACCTGCTACATACATTCAATTTATTTATTATTATACGGATCCCATAAACTTTTCCGGAATATTTACTACATATGGTAACTGAAACCTGCATTCCATCGTTTCGTTCATTTTGTAACAGTGGGGATGCATTTCGGACGTTACGCCATAATATGTCTACTCAATGTTGGTAGTGCGGCTCCTAAGGTTTATATCGTTATAGAACTCCGACTAAGAATTCTACACCAATCGTTTACTTGCAACCGGTCGAGTGCGTATCTCAACTCCGTACAAATGCCCAGAATGCGTTCTCCTCAATGATCCTTTTATTAAAAGTACTTTTCAGCAATAGAAATCACACAGTCTGAACTATAATAGCTACAAGTCGTAGATTTATCTGCAGATTCTAAATAATGGGACCTTGCCTCCTCTGTATTGACTGTCGTATCTGTCTAACATTTACCATGCTCTTAATTTAGCAGTCGGTCAATGTAGATTTGCTATTGACGTACGTTAGTATCCGATATCGGCAATATTGCAAACGGATTCAAAAAAGCAAACGAGTTGGGCTGCTCTGGCAAGCTGCTGAGCATAGAGAAGTCCATCAGGATAACATCCGAACATTGACGGAATCGCCGGCAATGGATTTCTTGGCCAATCGACGACAACAATACAACTACTACGAGATGGGTAAAGGGAGGCGGGTAGAGTTGAGGAGAAGGTTGAAAGGACAGTTATGGGACGGACGGCCGAGCTTTGGATGGTATCAAGAATCTTGGTGTACAGGAGTAGGATGTCAATTCTCCTTTTCCATCCTATCGCAGAGGGCAAAAAGGCAAGACACGAGTACAATAGAAGTTTCCCACAGGGAAGTCTCTATCTTGGAAGTGACTAAGTTGTAAGTGACTACAGATGTGCATGCGTTGTGTGACACCGGTGACCGTATGTCGGTTTGTCTGTACGTCCGCAAACCTCCTCCGGTTGCCTATAGAGGCTCATCTGACATTGGCCCTGTGAGAGTGCGCCTACAAAATAGACTTCAGTGTCCGTCTTCCGATGTCCATTGCGTCCACTGCCCTCCGGTCCGTGGTCATCTAGCTCGATCAAGCGGCGCCCCGGAGTCCCACAATTCCATTTTCTTACGGTAGAGCCGGGGGTCGTGCCATCAGCATTTCCTGTCAGGCGTCATTGTGTGCAGCACGGCTCTACCACTGCTGCCTCTGAGGATGGGTATTACTATCCACAATCGTCACTATACGAAAAGTACAACGTCAGAGAGAACAGTTCTCTGTCGATTCGCTCTCTCCTACTTTCTCGAAAAGACCGGACGCAACGGACAGATCGAAGGAGTCATTCGGAGCTTGGGCATGATGGACTCCTGCAGCGTGGAATAGAAGCAAAGCGACAGAAGGAGGCCAGTGATCGCAAGGAACTAAAGACGATCGGGGTCGGACGGTGAATTTGATCGCCAAGGAAGTTACAACTGACTGCGCGTTTTCGCTCTCTCTCTCTCTCTCTCCCCCCCTCTCTCTCTCACTCTCTCCCCTCTCTACCTAATCAACAGGCAGATCTGAACACAGGAAGAACGCTTCATCAAATCATTGGCACTACCAACGTTCTTTCGCTGACATCGTCTTACAGTTAGGCTTCAGAATGGCCGTACTGAAGAATGTAATATGCCACGCTATGCTGAATTAAGACATACAAGGTAAATCCCGAAATAGTATGGAACGTCATTAAATTAAAGTATTTCAAGCGGATAATTTTCACAACCGGGTCACCATGCGTGACCCTTGACGTATCATGACGTCCTTGATAAAAAACAATATGAAACAGCGACGGCTGCTGGTTGTAACCATTGGCCCATGCTATATACTACACGTACAATCAAACAACGAACACGTAATATACTAAGAATTAAACATGTATATTATGTAATTTTAATGACGACAAGCGGGTGTTTTGAGAAAACATTTTATAACCAGCCATGTATAAATCCTGAACAAAAAACATCTTTAGCTCGTTAAAGTTTGTGAATACGATACAAAAACATTCAGTGTTAGTAACGATAATTGATGTGGACATTGAAAACGTTCAGAATACAAGGACGACTGCGAATCGAAAAATGGGGTTTGCCAAACCCAGTGATGAGGTATAGCTAGGATCTACTGATAGATCGAACTTCAAAAAAACAGATTAGGCCCAATATCTGCAAATTCTAAAAGGAAAATAATTTTTTTTCCAATTTTTAGATTAGGTGAAGGACAAAAGAAGGATATATCTACGTCGTCCAATGCACCACAAAGCAAATTCAACGAAAGACGCAAAAGGCCGTAGTCATCGTGAAAGGCAATGCGATTGTTAATAACTACTGGTTGCGGTTAATGAAGGATAAGCCCATTATGATCCATCAGAAATCGATTTGCTCAAAATGAGAAACAACACGCTTCGACAGGCCTGTAGACCCAGCCACGCACACATACAGGCATTGATTTACCTCCTCATTCTGCATCGAAGGAAATTTAAACTGTACGTTTGTGTCGGAATATACCGAAACGAGTAGATAAATAGAAAATATGTTCTTTCATTCGTCTATAAGGTCTGTATAAATACATAATAAGATCCTAACAAGCAGGAAAGATGCTTTCAGCTTGAACGAAAATCTCGTTTCACTACCGGCACGGCCTTTGTACTGCGAACGTAATATAGTACGCCTGTCTAATTTCTTACAGAAAAAGATTGTCACTTATTGAAGTTGAATCGCTTTGATCTAATCGTTTACCATCCATAGCACCGAGCCTTATTAGCCATAGGCCGACTGGCTTGATTGATTGATTGATAGAATTCACAGTAAGCGGCGGACCTTTACGCCTGAAACAATGTTCGCGTCTATTCATATTATCGTCACGTAGTTGTTTGATAATATATATGTATATATATATATATATATATAGTAGTGAGTTTAATTAATCGTAAATTGCCAAAGTAAATTGCATTCGACGCCAATTGAAAACGACCACGAAAAACAAACCGTTAAACATGGCTAAAACTAACGAGCAAACAATTCAATCTTTTAATATTGACATACGACGGGTGCATCGTTTCGATAACAACATTGGTGCTGCCTTCCGATATGAGCGTATGTTACATAAGAAGCAATAACGAGCAGTTCATATATATATATATATATATATATATATATATATATGAACTGCTCGTTATTGCTATATATATATATGTATATATATGTATATATAGCAGATATATTCCCTTCTGCCAAGCTAAGCAAGGCAGAACTAACTTCTGGATTGGAAAAAAAGCGCTTGGAGAGATATTGTGTTAAAACTTTTTGCAATCATAATGTACTGTGTGTGCTTCAGTCTAAGAAAACTCTGGCGCGGCCAAAGGCAAGTACCTGACTGGCAAATAGCAACATGTGTTCCTATGATGTTGCGAAGTTTTTTTTCTACATCATCGACTTCAACTTCCACTACTTTTACATACATCGTTATTACGGACATCAAACCTATTCGGCATTAAATCGCGGAGCAAAGATCAAGTAGACTCTATTCTTACTCAGTCATTCAATCGATATTAGGCTTAGGAACAAACTATGCTTTCAGTGCTTGCTAGCCACTTTGGAATCCCTAGTTCCACCCATAGCTGACTGCCCTTTGTTAGACAGCCCAATCAAAAGAGAGTCCACATTTTATATTGAAGTAATTATTTGCTACTATCAGTTGTAGTCTTGTAGTCTAGATAAAACATTGTGTCTTTCATTGTACAGGTAGCGCACTCGAAGCCTATGGCTTGCAAGTTATCTTAAGCTTAGTTTACACTATTTCTATATATATATATATCACACGTAACAAGATTCGTAGCGATAACTAAAGGTGACAATCTTGCGCTTATCACCATGATACGTACCGTCGAACGTTGTAAAGCCGTCTCCACTAAACAATGACGACAGCGTCCACGATATCTTTATCAATACAGTTCATTCTATAGAAACTAGCTACAACTACGGCTACATTCATTTGCAGCTAACAATACTCTACCCAGCTGCTGCACTTTGTCCGCAAGTAACCGCCCCCATCTTATCCATGGTTTGTTGTACAACGGTTAGCAGGGCCCGTAACGTTTACCCGACTGCTGATCAAAGCTGATCGAATTGGCTTCACTGTTCGCTGACCAAGCCAATAGTAGTAATCAAAAACTCGTTTTCCCTGGAAGCCGACAGCGGCGACAAGGGAGACGGCCCCGGAGAGATGGGTGGAAATGAAACAGATCGCGTTTATCGTTTGCGCCTATCGAGGCTTATCGACGCTTCGGTACGGTAATATTGCCGCTGCATCGTTGTTGAAGGCAGCGCTGGTCCGGTACACCGTCACTGCCGTCGACACTGCGACAAGCCAGTCAACGTCGACGGACCGTCATTTGGCTACTGCTGTCCATTTCGTACGATCGACGCGTTAATTACGCTGGACGTAGATTCTTGTCGGTGGCGAAACATATACCAACTGCAAGAGCGTTCAGGTCAGGGGACGAGGGAAAAATTGAGGGAATACTATTCCCATTAAGTGGCGCATCAGTATGGGGAGTTTCGGATACCGTGGAGGTGATGTCGAAGCATGAACTGAACGAAAAAGCTATTTCGATCACTAATATTGACGACGACATTAGCATTCATCAGAATTAAACGAATGTTCTCAGTGACGCATGTATGCGCGTCTGTGTGTAACAACGACGCTGGTTGATGTAATATATGTGTAGGTAATAAGAAAAAAAATATCTGTGTGAATGTTTACTAAAACCGTTGCCACCGTTCAACGTATATTAGAATAATGGAACGATAGTCTGAGTCGGCGTAGCTGTCGATTGTTCGGAACATGTTTTGTAATCTATGGAAGAAAATTGATCCCAATACAAACATGCCGCCGATCAGACCTGTGAAATTTCTTTCATCACAATATATTCCCCTTCACGGCATTAAACATTTGTGCGTCCATTATCATCTATCTTACTAAATACATAATGATCTCATAATCTATGAGGATTAAGCAACGGTTACGTGAAGGTATATTCGGTTATAGTTGTACAGCACAGCGGATGTCAAGGGCGTTCGTTCCTGCTATTAAACTCTACTATTGCTGAAGAAACGAGTGTTGACGATAAATTCATCAATAGAACATTGTTGCAGCAGTTCAATATACAATACTTTCGCAAAGAGCCACCGTCGGCATAGCCTGAGAGGCGGACAACTTCCCTACTTATTGTATTTATCGGTTAAGGGCATCAAACAGACATAATAAGGCCTTGAGAGAAACAAGTCATTGCCATATTAAAGAAAAAAAAAGCTCGTTGCTCGCTAATGACCGTATTTGATTTTCATCTTCAAAAAAAAAAGCCGATATCAGTCGACAAATAAAAGGCTAACATAGATAGGCTACACGTATGTATTTAATCTTTAAACACGGCTAACCATTTCTCTTGGCAAGGCCAGTACTAATGGCGTCAGTATAAAATTGAACTTATACAGCCAATAAAAATAAAACTAGTAAAAAATGTAGCGCACGAAACAGACATGTCAGATGTTCGAAACTGAAAGCTGATGATACTATCATTAAAAACAAGTGCTATATAAAATTGGTCGGATTACTTATACAGATTTTCTACGCATAGCGTAAAATATGTATACCAGATTTTCGGCGGAGCATTTGTTCCTCTAAACCTAAGCATTGGCGACCAAGTTTGATAGTGATATCGAAAAGAACATTAAACATATAGGCTGTAAAGAATCTCATAAAACACACTGATGATATAAGTTAGAATAAGAATTTAAGATGGGTGCTGCCAGGTTTAATACTAAGCTCAACACAAATGAATTATTCTATAATCGTTTTACTCTGGCTAGTATGTTTTTACAGTAAATATCTATTTCCATAGGATATTGAGCCTGCCAATAACCTTGCGTATCTGACTAGTAGACAAGTCACTGTCTCTGTGCGAAATACGCTGAAATCAGCTATCGAAAAGACATTTCCGCACGAGAACGCCATAAGTCATGGCAAATGAATAATAAGTAGGATAGGTTGAAAGAATATATACATGGCGCAATCTTATGCTGTTAGATGATCGTAAAGAATGGACACTGTTCTTTGTGGGTGCTTTTGTTGGGATCCAGCCAGATTGGGCGGGATTTGGTATGATGATCGAAAATTGCTGACCGTCGCTGGCTGACCTCTTCTCGTCCCGTCTGTGATGCCATCGGCCAGTCATTGGTGATCTCATGCCACCTTCAGTTGTCGGTAATCGGGCAACCAAGTCATTTGAAGAGGAGGAACCAAAATCGAGATATATCTCTAAGAGCACGGACAGGAAAAGGAGAGGGTGCCATCTTGTGTCCTGGTCTGGGGAAGAACGCAAGAACCGACCACAGGACACCATATCTCCAATAAGTACGGCACAACACAACTGACAGGTGACATGTAAGGCGGTTCCCCCTTCCGACACAAAACAATCATGAGAACAAGAAGACTGTTGAGGCGGTCTCGTGAGAGAGCAGCGGTTTCGAAGTTTGCTAAAGATTCGACAGCTATCCCATTAACAGCTTTTCCTATTTCTTGGAACAAATAGTATAGGATCACAAATAGTTGATCTATGTGTTTTGGTTTTTCAACAACTTGAATTAATCGTCCATCATTTAGGCTAACGGTTTGGAAATTTAATCAATAATTTGTTCTTATGCATCTTTTCTTTTAAGAGGAAGCTGACGATTTTTTCTTGCTCTGTTGGGGTAGTAGAAAAAAATTTATTCAATATTAGTTAGGGTGAAAATGCGTCACCATCAATCGTCCAGTTTAGGTATTTCTTCACTTGCATACATGGCGCAACCGTAACTTAATAAGTAGAACTGATGCGTCTCTGGTTAGTAAAAATCTGCTATCGCTAGTTCAAGCTTATTGAGGTGACATTTTATTGCCAGTCATTAAATATTACGAACGATAATATAGCAAATCATGGCTTCGTGTGAAAACACTGCTGCGTTAACAATGGAAATACAAAGGAATAAAAAAAATATAAAAAATTTGCATTTTTTTCCATAACGCTCCAGTATCTCCTAGTACACATTCAAATTGAGCAATTCTACAAATTGGGTTGTTTAATAAGACATTTATAGACTGGCTTTTAGGTCTAGACGAAAAGACTAAGCACGGAGCTTAAGTGTTCGCGACCTAGAATTGGTATCCTGAGTAAACACATCTATGTATTCATATAGGTGACGTCAAACGTGCATGGTCTGAGCATGCGCGATCCTGTGTGCATCTACGTGCACTCTATGCTGTATACTAATCCGTATTCGGGAAGTGCCATCTACCCAACAAGCTAGAGTTTGCTTCGTGAACATTAGTGAAAGATTCATTTGTACTTATTTGTATTTACATGCTTACATATATATGGTCATCGTATTTAGTAGGTACAGATTATACTGGTACCCGTGGCGCGCCTTCGTAAGCTGCCACTGTCCTCATCTTCCAGCAGTCCCGAAGAAAAGAATATCTTGATCATCGGAAAAGGCTGGGCTTAGAAGTTTTTAGGCTGAGTACTCCATTAAGGGAGCTCAAAGGGAAATTGGGGGTAGCCACATACGAAGCAAGGAAAAAGGAGCTGGCCGACGAGCACCAACGGGATCAGAGAGGTGGGGTTTAGGCTGGGAAGGGGCGTGGGGTAAATAAGGCAATATTGGATGGGTTAGCGGAGCTTAGCGGGGTAATCCCACTTAATGCGCATAATCATGTGAGCTAGACGCTGGCGTTGCTTTTGGTTGCTGCCAACCATCAATGCTGCTCCGTGTCCATGTACGTCTCTATGTACTTATATAAAGCAAGCGGCTAGCATACTTATATAATATGTATTTATATACATGGCATGCAGCTACATGAGCAGCAGCGTCTAGCGCAGCATCACCGATGGCAGCTACCGGCGGTAGGGAAAAGCAAAATCATCTAGCGCTTGTACCAGCGACCCTGGCTGCACAGCGATTGCGGCCGGGCGTTAGACCCGCTGCGATCCACCAACACCCTAACTGCCACTATTATAGCCACCAATACCACTATATTGACTTGTGGTCCGGCGCAGAAGCAGCGATCAGACGAGTTACGCCGTATGCTGTCTACTTATTACATTGGCACGGTGTGCGGCTTGTACATGTACTTCTGTCTGTGTTTTCCTGCTTTCGAGATTGTGGTGATGGCCTCTGGGAAGCTATAGCATTGGGGAAAAGAGAGATACAGTGTGACGGCAGTCGTAGCCATGTGTACAAACAGACTCGACGTTGTAGACAGGCGGACAAATAACTCGCAAGAAGCATGCCAAGAACTGGAGCCAGCGAATCGGAAGGAAAACGCAAGCGCATTTGACTGTGGTAAATGCATTAGGACTACGAATAGTATACATGTATATATAACAGTGGTAGTAACAGGAGAGCGAGTACGCTAGCATAAGGTACAAGTCACTTGTATAGCTGAGATAGGTTAACCGTAATTTCAAGGACAAGCAACTCTACGGCAAATGGCTTGCAATGCCATGTATTTCGACATGGAAATTCGACCTGGAAAGCCTGAGTATAGTCGAGTGCCGCATCGTTATTTCATTGGATGTAGCTTATCTTACAGAAACAGGAATTTTAGACAAAACGATGCAATGAATATATTGCACATTAGAATTGGACGCGCCTTTGAAACAGTAATTGACTGAGAACTTCTTCGGGTACATGAAATAGTTGGCCCTACAGAGTTAAACGAACCCAATGTTGTACGTTGATATTTTGAGTACATCTTGTGTCACTTTCTGCACTGAACCAAGTATTGGCCATTTCGATAAGCCTAAAAAAAAACAAGCTTTGGATTTTTCTAATATTCCCCGGCGCTGTTAGTTTTCATGATCAAAGTACCATACTAATTGAGGCATGTTCATTTTTGCTGCAAGTTACTGTATCTAATTGTTACCATATCTTAGGAGATGCACAATTTTAGCCGTTTTTACCCAGCGCTTTTGAAGAATAGTATTGCTACCTTGAACATTACGTCTAATTATTTTCAGAAGAGCATTCCCAGAAAATCTCTAGTCTTGTAATTTAACATAATCTTCAAAAATTTTTAACTCTCTGCTACCGTAGGAACTCTATGCAGATTGTCAAGCTCTATTTATGGTAGAAAATATCGCATAAGTAGATAAAGCTTACATGTATATTGGTTGTTCAAAAAAACAAATGAATACTTATCCGTGTATTTATCATGCATATTCCAAAGTAGGCCATTCTTAATTTGCATACACGTACTCTAAGCAGCTGGAATTATTCATAGGAGCATTTTAGGGTTAAAGGAGAAGGCTGGAGGGGTTGTTTATTTAGATTTGTACCCACTGAGTGACAAAATCTCTCAAAATATTCCGTACGGATCCACTACCAGTAAGTCTACTCAACGACTAAATTGGTGCTTACAGTTAGTGCCATTAACGTGACGTGGCAAGGCCGGGACACACAAAGTTTAAACACTTTCACTTTTGGAACTTCGTTCATGGCGTTTGGACGTTCGACATACGACATACTATAAAGTAGATACTTTACTGAATAAGTTTTAAAATAGAGATTCAATTCTGTGCTGGAAATCCTATTCGATTCTGAATATGATTCTTTCTCTTTATTGTTTTTTTTTTCTGATATCACAGAGAGACATTTGTCACGGGCTTCAATAGAACTTAACGTGTTTTAGCTATCATTATACAAATCCTGTTGACATAAGAACTGCTTAACGGTGCAACGATCTACCCGTGTAATAGCAGAAAACTTCCACCCGCAGAAACTAGCACCCGCAGAAAAATCCAAATATACACGAGGTTGATGGTGCACGCAAAGTCAACTATGTTGAGTGTAAAAAATAACATTTACATGATATAGAAATATCAATACACTAACACGGGCTTGTTTCGACTGTGCTCGCCAATTTCAGTTGCTTCTCTCGCTAGAGTAGTATTGCAAGGCAAGTATTTGAGTTACAACTGTTACTAGACGGCGTTCCTCCTTCTTTGTTTCGTGCACGTTTTCCATGATAGTTACAAATGGAATACAGCTGCTTGGAGTAACTCAGATAGAACTTGCGCAGCTGCAAAGCGGAGTTCTGCTTGCAAGACCACCCTTGTGGGACTAATTGGGCGGGGGCAGAAGACTCCTTCATCATCTCAGAGACAAGCGAAATCCTGTGCGGTTCGTATCGCGCCCCGAAGGGAGCTCGGCGAAGCCGGGGCAGGAGTGCCTTAAAAACGCCAAATGAGATTTTGATGAAGGTGCAGTCACACAGGTCCAGCCAGATACACGGGCTGAATACGTCCATACAGACAGACAGTAGCCATGATAGCCACGACCAATATTGGGTACAAACACACACACACACGTACCTGAGATGAACGCCAAGTTTGAATACGGCAGTGATACACACGTCCCAGCTTCAAGACCGGTTGAAATGCGCTGATGAAAAAATACCTATCTATTCATGAATGTGAATATATATATAATTGGATATCAGCAAAGTTCCAGATAGCGAAGGGCTGGCCTCATACCTCTCCGCATCCGTGTGTGCAAGTACGTTAGAGAGATGACTCCAATTGTGTGAGGGATTATTTCTTCTCGGCATACAATGTAAATAACTTATTTTTCTGTTGGCTGGATAACATTCTTGCAGTTACTATTTGCTGTCACATATTGATGATAATTAAGTAGCATTACTAATACTATCAATTACATGGCTCAATTCGCTGCTCTGTATTGTTCAAGCGTAGTGCATCTACAATGGAGTAGAGGCCCCAGATCACACCCACGAAGCCCACTAAAAACAAAGATCTAAAAACACATTCGAAAATGGGTCATTTTGTACATTACACCTTACTCATCTCGTGTATCAACGAGATAATAATGCAGATGTTGTTTAAATTTTCATTAAATGGCTTCTTGCAGCTGCGGTACAGGTTACAGTTTGTTGGCCGAGGATCCTGAGTGGAGTATCAAGTATTCCATTACTCTATTACTATATATTGATGAATGGGAAGCTTACATCGTCTATTTTTATTTTCTCTTGCCGCCACGTAATAGAAATAGATTAGATCTTTGCTGCCTATAACCTTTGCCGTGTTTGTCATACAAAATGGTTATCTCTTGCAGTTATGAAGAGATTGTTTCAATATTATAAGAACTTGGCTCCATTATGTCGTAAAAACGAACACAGCAATAGTTGCTCGATGGGTCCATCTAACGCTACGCGTTTTTCTATTGTATACGTAGCCAAATACAGACATAAATATGATAATTC
Organism: Varroa jacobsoni; assembly: GCF_002532875.2. Taxonomy (NCBI): domain Eukaryota; kingdom Metazoa; phylum Arthropoda; class Arachnida; order Mesostigmata; family Varroidae; genus Varroa; species Varroa jacobsoni. The sequence continues at coordinate 187,253 of NW_019213253.1, read as the reverse complement.
TTGACATAAAAACCTAAGTACATTAGGCACATTCTAAGTGCGACGAAAACCTTGTTACTGATGATAGATTGTTATATCTCATATGAGCTTAATACTGTCATCGTATTGTCAACTGCTAAAACTTCGACTCAACTACTATATACGATTATAAAGCTAGTGAAATCGCTAGTTTATATTTGCGATATTCAAGCGCCTAACCTGAACACCCTGATGTGA
>NW_019213253.1:176387-186937 GCF_002532875.2 Varroa jacobsoni | reverse complement strand
ACAGAAAAAAAATATAAGTATATATACAAAGAAAGAGATAAATAAATTATCAAATCAATTAATTTCGATCTATGGACCTTACGTTTTCACGAAAAGACAACAGACCAAAATTTTAAAAGCGACCCCTTAAAACATATAGAAGTGTAAGGATCTAAGTAACCCAAGAATCTGATTCCCTGAGAATTAGACCGCCAGACATATTCGTTATTAATAGTAAAACTAACGATAACTATTACGATAATAGAGTTTTCCATAAAATTATCGATTCAGATCTACTACTACATATGACAGTACAGCATACTACACAGGACATACTTCAGAGTGAAAATATATAATTTTGCGTACAATTTTTGAAACAAATAGTATAATAGATAACGAAATACACACTATTCGGGGACAATCACCAACCAAGGTTTTGTGTTGACGCATCAAGTGCTACAATGGAAACGTTAACTACGTATTAAAATGCAAGCAAAAGTCACCCAGAAAGAGCAGTCAGATGTAGCGATTCTGAATAGAATCAGAAGACGCTATGGGGAGAAGGAAAGCAGCAAAAAGGCAAACACGAGTGGCAAACAAGAGCGACTAGTTAGCAGTAAGGTTATTTAATAAACTGAACTGTTTGAGGTCGATACAGGAAAAGGTCCCCGAAGATAACACACACAGACAAACACATTTACATATATGAAGGTAAACATATGATGCAAAATACAGAAAACGTATATTTGACCTCGTATAAATAAAGCAAGCGAAAGAGCGGGGGAAAGGGGCAAAGAGAGCGTAAAGCGTATCAGTCTCAATTGTGTGACAAGTGGAATCTCCTCGCGATTGGGAGAGACCGTCGGATCAGTCAGAATCGCTTTGATCGACTTCAACGGTAGACGTTATACGGAAAGAGAGAAATGTACAGCTTTACGGAGCAAACACAATATTGTAGTGTACTACTAGCAACAACGGTAACAACAATAAAAATAACCATACGACACGGATATTCAAAATGATGGCTATAACAATACAGATTATATATATATAAACAAGATCGGCAAGTTGAGACAAGGAGCTGCGGAAAAAGAAGATTAAGTAAGATATTTCTATGGAAATTAAACTCAATCCAAAACAATGTGTTAACCCGGTTCAAAATACATAATAAGCACTAATGGATCTGAAAAACAGACAAATGATGTACTTATTTTATTAAAAGCTAGTGCAAAAACAGTTGTGGATAGAATTCACTTTTGAGCTTCTCTTTTGTAGATCAACAAAAACAAGATTCTTCTATGCATCTTTAGAAATAGATCGCTTCCATTCACACTTTAATACTATTTGAATAATAAAATAATGATTATAAAGATTTCAGATTAATATAGGAATGAGTGCTTGACGTTACAGGATACCGTAACAATAACTTCACTAATGTACAACTAAGCTTCTTTCACCGTTTTTCTCTAGGCTTGTCTAATTCGACCAAGGTTAGGTAATCATTGGACTAATACCCATTTAGTAATAAAAAAGCTGCATGCCGGAGTTTCATCTATAAATTTTATTTAGTTTTTATTAAACAGCATAATTATTATTACTTTCGTAAATTGTTATAGGTATGTACAAGTTAGTAATACACATCGCCTCCTATCCTCTACCTTGATCCATGCCGAGATATATTTACTACAGCCGTATTATTGTTTATAGCGAATTCCGACGCCATGGCAAAGGTGTATAATAGATCCGAATAGAACTACAAATCATCAAATCTGTTTGCTTTTGGAGTTCATTGGAAATGTAACGACAGTTCTGTTAAGGAATCCCTGTTATCTTCTACTGACTATCACTGCTTGAGGATGAACTGGAATCAGTAGACATTACTTCGACGTCTTCATTTTTTACATCCATAGTTCCCGTCTGTAGACCAAGCGACGGCAGATGAGGTTTAATGTCTTGTGCGCCTGATCCTGTTGAGGTGCCTATCTGCCAAAAACTGCCAGGTGGTCCGTTGCCAACGGGGGTGCCTCCTATCGTACCACTTCCCTCTGCAACATTCGCACACATCGAACGTAAATTTGTTAATCCATCGGTGTAATGCAACGTTACACTATTGTACAATATCATTAAGACCCGTCAAACACCTCGCATGCAAGCGCTTCTTGCTAAAGCGATTATGCACAATACTGCACAGTTATGTCTCCATACCCATTGGTGAGCGTTAGATAATAACTTATATGTATAAGTTACCAGAACATCATAAATAACGAAAAGCTGCACTAAACGGCCGTGTGCAGCACTACGACTCTTTATGCAGAATTTATTGAATGAATCCGTTAATAGAGAGACCATTAGAAGGCATTGAATGTACACGTGGTCACACGATTGCGTATATACTCAATAGGTAAATGCATGATGACGTATTTGGGTGATTACTTCAAAGCAATGACATGCAGGTTCACTAGAACAAGTAAATATCTATTCTAGAAATGTTCGTTCATGGTTAATATACTGAACGAATCAGGGGCTGATAGACCATACACTTTACATTATCTTTGCACCGATATATTTCCCGATAAAAAGTTTGTATTCGACGTGAACGGTTTATATACATGGTGGAGAAAAAAAGTGGGCTTACTCTTGGTAGGTAAGAAACATCTCAACCAAGTATGAGTTGACAACTCTTTCTAGCAAGAAATGCATGCAAACAGTATGTGTATGCGTGTGCAAACAGAGTGTATATGAATGGTTAACGATTCTACAAATGGCGTAACACTGCTAATTATTCGCCTCTCATTTCGTTAAATTCTAAATAAATCATATATTAAAGTGAAACCGATTTCGAAACTGAAAGATAAAGCGGCTAAGCTCCACAAGTACCTGCGTAGCATTATCAATAAGCAATATGTCCTGACCTGCATTGGGCCATACCAATTTTTTGCTCAAAAAATCATCTGAGCGAAGATAAGTTTTTTTTTTTATTTATTATAACACTTACATGCACACTTATTGCAAGGATATTTCAATTCACTTTCCAATCCTTCTGAATAGTTTTTTGATACGGTACAATGCCAATTACATGTATAGCATGTACAGTCTAGAGCCCAAGAAACCAGGCATTCTAGCCGGGGGCCATCAGTACTGTGCTGTTATATATGTGATGATAAGCATACTCCGAAAATTGTTATATTTTTAGAGGATATTTTAATTAGCATACTCCTTACGTGGTATTGGCCAAGTTCGTTGTTTTTGAATCGCATTCCAAATCAACTAAAAATCCTAAATACAGGGACTATAATCACCTATACACATGCAACTTTTTAAACATAATAAGCCAACATTATAGCACTGCTATTTCTCGATAAATGATCTCGAAGTTGAATTTACAAAATCCAGCGAATAATTATAATTTGTCAAAAGAGTGATACTCAAGGATACCTCATAATCATCAACAGTACAAAAGGCTACCTGTGTCTTCCTCTGAATAATTGGCATGAACGATTAGACGAGTTAAAGAGCGTCACATCTGTAACGCTCACCGTTATAGTATTGCGCAGCCAAAGTTCGAAACATATGTGATAATTACAAATGCTACACGAATAGTATGCACGTCTATCATTTGTTACAATTAAATAAAAGCTATCACGTTACTAGAGATTTTCTCTATATAAAAGATATATAAATATATAGCTCAACATTTTAATAAATGTCTACAAGGTATATTGCACTTAATGTCATTTATATGCAATGGCGTGTATTATAAATAAAATATTTGTAATGCATATGATTGATTAAATAATAATTTCAGCTCTAGAAGCAGTGGTGCAGTACAAAGCAGACGCAAAGAATTTAAAACAGAATGTTTCTAGCCGTTTACTGATTAAGTATAATAGACATGTCTAGTATTAGCAAATATAGGGGCCATTGTATAGCAATAAGAGTCCGAGCCGGTTATCTAGACGCTGTTGTGACCGACTAGCCAATGATGTCTTCAAAGGTAAAGTAACCACGTTTTGTCCTGACAGCAAAAATATCGTAATTATTACAATCCTGTTCGATTTAGTGCTACCCCACTAGAAAGTACTGATTGACTCAAGTATTGATGCCAGATATTTCATTATAAAAGACCTGGCCTAAAGATATCTAAACATCTTACATGCTAATCTAAAATATACATCGAGTTAGATAGTTAGCATTAAGCCATAAAGTACATAGTATTCTTATTAGCTAGTAATCGTATTGTTACTATTCAGATAACCTGGTGTATTTTTTTAACAAGTGATACTAGAGTTTGGCCAGTAGAGCTGCAATTACGCAAAAATTATGTGAAACGAATATTATATATTACGATATGATCATGATAGCCTTCAAGCGAAGCACAATTAGGACCAAATACTTTACATCCGGTTAAAATAGTACGTTGACGAAATATACATTTAAATTCAAACTGAATATGGTTGTAGTTATCAATGAGCTGTCCTCTTCGCTCACGGCCCTCATGCGCTATATATGTATACGACTCTTCCTATTTAACGAAGGCGTATCCTTAACCAAAGCATGTTTTATTCGTGAGCTTAAGTGTTTTATCTGAGTGGCTGAAGGCCGCTGATCTATTCCCGTTATAGCCGTATATGTCCGCGATAAAACTAAAGAACCGTTGTACGTTGTTAATCCGTCACAAATCCTTAGGTAATTAAATTCAAGTAGTTTTAATAGCACAGTAACCATATCAGAAATGAAATTATCGATCTAAAAGTTCAAACATCAAATTCATATAGACAAGCAAAGCCAACTAAAGATATTCAGCGCACCGTCAGGCTTTTTCAGTAGACGAGTGCTATGTGCACTTTAGTCTATAGATTTGCATATATGAACGGTATGCATTATCCTTAAGGTGTAAGTGTGTACCATGCATCGGTCGGCTTGCGTCTGCTGGAGGTAATGGTAAATCACTCATCCTGCCAAGGAAGCCCTGTCGCATTTCGATATCGGTCGGGTATGGTCTTCGTGTATCCCCCTGCTGCCAGTTGTGTGGAGCCGCGACTGCGGACGACGCCGAGATACGATGGGCGTATTTGATCAATTCCTCTGACGAAACCTGTTTCTCCGATGCCTTTTGGATCGAACTCAGCTTTTGTTTTGCCTGATAGATAGCTGTCGCCTGAAAAATGTTGAGACATATATGAGTAAATATTCAATTGCCTTCGTCATCCTATCCTTCTTTTCATCATTATGGATTCCTGATGCGCAAATTCTATAAATAACCATTTGTGAAGCTCTGTTATCTATCAATAGAAGGATATCAATTAGTTTACCAAATTTAGAACTGTAACTAGTTTTCCCATTGCATTTGGTAAGGATATAGAAATAGTTAAATTATGTCTGTTAATTCAGATTTATACGTTGCTCGTTAGAATGTAATAAGTATAAATATCAATAGAGCAAAATGTTTGTGAGCTTGCATACCCGTCTATGTAAAAAGTTTAGTTTCGGAAAGAAACTTTCTAAGTAAAGAACTCGGTACTTCAGGCGGGACATCTGCTGTGGGCCGACTTTCCCCGGCAGCGCTACACGACATCGACTTTCCGCTTGGAGTATGCTGTTTTTTCAAAGAACAATCTTCAGAGTGTTTTATGGGACACCACGCACGACTGCTCAAGGCGCGTCAATAGATAGCAGCCCAGGCTGACTGTAGCACATCAGTAAGATTCCCAGCCAATGTTACCACTTGCATGAAGAGCTTATTGTAGCCAAACAAATGCCTTTGTATACAAAATTCTATAAAAAAGACCAGCCCCAAAGAAAACAGCACTTTTTGCCTCATAGTCAAAATTTTTCTCTCGTACAAGACAGACGGCTTTATACAGAAATAGTTTCCTCGAAACAGTTTACAAATGTATCGTGTAGACCATGTAAAGATAGAAATTAATTAATATTGTTCTATTATGTTTATATCATTTGGACGCTGCTAACCAGTCAACTAGTATGTATGTATATAGGATCAAAAATGTATGCTACCTACCAGAAGATTTTCAGCCTCCTTCAAATTGCTCTGCAGGCTGTGGATATCTTTGTCTTGGCGATCAACCTCTTCTTGAAGGGCTTCTATTACTTCTTCCACCTGCACAAAATTAGAAAACATTGTAAAAGACGGAATAATAAAAAAAAAAGCTTAGTATAAAGAAAGCAATCTTATAAATGAAATGTTCTATGATATGGTGCTCGAAAGGTCTAGGTTTTGGTAACCCGAATGTCTCAAACGGACTGAAGCAAAATGTTGACGAATTAATCACAATCGGGTCTGACATGATTATCTAAGAAAAAAGATTATTGGGCAATCCCACTTCTTGCTGATTAAAACCAGCAATTGAAGTACTGCTATTTTATGAATGTATTCTTATTTTTTTAATATTATCCAGATTATTTTGATATTTTGTTGATATTGCTAATTGGTCACAAAATGCTAATCATACATTCGGTTCTTGGGCAACATAATTCGTCGTCTTAACATAGTACGTCCTTACAGTAAAGGAAGATAAATTACTATAGTTCTTATCGTATCTGAAATTTTTCCTATGAAAATAACCAAAGTTGGATCTCATTTCATAATTTATCGGACGAACTTTGTTGCCCACTGGGTTTTATGCTGGATAAACGGAACGACTACAGACGATTGTACACTTAAACATGTTATCCCTCCTACCTTTTCCTGCTGCCTCGCTTGCTGCAGTAGCTCTTTCAGTTCAAGATCCTTAGCCACCAGCATCTTAGCCAACTGAAGATGCTCCTGTGAAGACAACTTTTGCGCCTTCGGTGCCAGTAAATTTTCTACGAGTTCCCTGAAGGAGCCAACACGGGGCAAGTGCCATTCCGAAAATTTCGAGGAATCATAACATTGGAAATGAATGCACATATTCCGCATATGCCCATACTACAATATATAAAATATTGATGAAAATACATTCGAAGAGTAACAAGGTACAAGGGAAAAAATAGGATCGAGATAGAGGTGGCTGTAGTCGCATTTACTGTTAAATCGTCAGCTTCCTAACTATATGTTGACTATCTAATAAGTAACGCGTATACGGGTGTCATCATCTTCTCCATTGTTGATCAGCTGGTAATACTCAGATTTAAACTTCAACTAATGTACTAAACTGCCCTATATAAAAATAGATTGAAATGGTGAAATAGCGTGTCCCTTTATGCCGCACCATGGTAACTGACATTAGATTTAGAATCCACCGAAAATTAATTTATTCGTCTGCGACTTAACTTTACAGAAGCGTGCTTGATAACAACGATTACTACGCGGAGCTTAAGATGAAGCACTCGCTTCTAAAGATATTACAATGTTATAAGCAAACAATATTCAGTGTACCGCTCGGCTGGCAAATAGCCTACGTCTTGCAACTTCCCACATAGAAATATTTATCTCTTTAATTATACATTGTGGATGCGTTCAGCTTCATCGCTTACTTTGCGATTATTTCCATATCGTCGATAACTCTAAGAAGCTTTCCTTTTGTGCCAGTTGCCGCCATTGCAAATGGTTTCAAAAGTAATTCTGCACCAGCACCGGCTGCACTTATCTGCACCAGAGAAGCGCACTTGCCACTAATACAACAGACAGCGCTATTCGAAAACACGAAAAACCCTCGATATGTTACTCCAAGGGTTGTGTCGTAGGTTCAGAGAAAGTAGCAAGGAAAGGAAATTTCGCATCCTTCGACTGCTTATGGCACAACCTGTATAGTACTATGTATTCCCGAAAAAAAAAAAAACATTAATCAGGCTTAGTTATTGTTAATTGGTGAATATCTCAGAAAACGGACCATATAGTTTATTTTAAAGCTTCCTCCTGACATACGACATGTTCTATTTACAAGGGTCAATCATTCGTTCGAGAGAACTAAGTACTCAATGAAACACAGTTGCCGAAATGCCGATGCAGTCATATAACTTCAACAGTCCCAAATCTAAATGTGTGAATAACGCAGCGCCAGTAGGGAAATAAATATTTAATTTGTATTTATATTGTGCTTATGTGGGTATTCTAAAGGTTTTAGCGGATTATGCACGGGTTGATTGGCATGCTACATCTAGTCCACTCGCGTGCTCCCATGAAAATAGTGTGAAATTCTCATTGACAAGATTGTTCTGTTTATGAATAGAAAGAGCGAACAACAGTTCTAGTGAACAGGTGGAATAAGATCTCTTAGTGAGGCCATAACGATGATGAGTTTATTAAGACCACGTATTAAATAACTATAGAGATGTTCTCCAATTCGGCTAACTGTTCGAGCTGTGCTTCAATTTCAAAGGTGAGGCAAATACCTGTACGCGCAAGAGTGTTAGCAGCCTTCGGTTTGAACATGCAATAGATGGTACTCAATAGAAGATCCTGCAATGCTTTATCCTAAACTACCAATGACTTTGCATGATCATGACATGTTCATCGAATGGCGTAAAATACACCTTTTCTGTTTTAATCTAAATTGTTTTGCAGGATATTGGATGTTTTTGTTGGATTTGCGGGAATATAATAGCACGCATCTCATTAAATATCTGTATGAGAGTGGATTATTTTCGACTCATCCATACCATATATACAAGGGTTAGTTTGTAGCTAATTGACTTGATGGGACTTAGCAATTCTCTTAAGTATCAAAATATAGAGGAAAATCTTGATTGCATTAATAATAAAAGTAATAATAATCATATTCAAATCTAAGTTTTAAGTTCTAAAATTTAGTTTTATTAAAAATGAAACGTCTATACCATATAGTATGTAATTGAAAACTACGTGCGGCGAATCTATTTATGCCGCTTTTTGATCTGGCCAAGAAAACTAATATTTTGTTATAACCTTAACATTTCCAGCGCGCACAGTTAATTAACGACCTCATTCGGAACCAACAGTAAGTGTTATTCCCTACTTCTAAGGCTCATATATGTAAAATTTCCAAAAACTTGTAATATATGTTAAGCAGAGGATTTGCGGCTAGCTTAACTGTTGTTATTATCGTGATCTCGACTGCAAGTAGGGTATTAATGAATTTCCATCTTATATACTTATATTATATATATAATATATATATATATATATATATATATATATATATATATTACGCTGTTGTAAAGATAAAGAATGTAATGATGTATTTATTATTACAGTGAGGTCGTTACTTCGCTGTTATCAGAAAGACGAGTTTCGACCGCAGCGAGGAAGATCGCAACGCAACTTCGACAACAGAACGAACACCTTAGTTCAGAATGCACAAGCATATCAGAGGAATATAAAGCGGCTCTCGAGAAGCTATCACCGCTTGAAACGGTAAACAAAATCTATCATTACACGCAATGAAATGCGTTTAGTATGATCAAAACATTATCTGTTCAAATAATGCAAGCGTTTAGTATGATCAAAACATTATCTGTTCAAATAATGCGACTGCGTTCTTGTCATCTGCTAATAGTTGTTTCATTTAGATTAATTAATGCCGGCAAACTACATATGCGGTACTTCAAGAAGTAGTACAGGTTGCTCAAAACTAAATTTACTAAGTCAGCAAAAAATTTCAGCGGGTAACCGAGTTGGAGAACGAAGTTTCGGTTAAATGTACTGAACTTGAAAAAATGCGACAAGACTTGAGTCTAGCTCATCTCTCAGGGAACGGCGCTGTAACTTCCGCTCAGAAGTCCGATACCCTTGAACAAGAGAAACAAATCAGGGAGCTTGAAGATAAATTACGGGAGCAAAAGGCTAAAGGTTTGTTAGCTTCGTAATTAAAATTTTTTTTTTTGTTCTTTTGAATGACTCTCGCTAAATTTCGAGCCTAAGCGTTTCCTATTGCTAACAGAAAGACATAGAAAACATGCCTCCACAGATTAATTAAATTGAATTAACCACAGGGTTAGTTCACTTATCGCAGGTTGTGGCGCTATCGATCCGTAATTTACTAAGTATGCAAAGCAATAATAATAAGTTAAAGATAATTGTTACTACTACGCACAGCAAAAGAAACAGGTTAGGTTAGCGTCTGGCTGAAGCAGCAAAGCATTGCGTATTTATACTGTAATTGTACTTCTCGCTCTTTTCTTTATCATCAGTTAGTCATATTATCTGTAGCACTTGACGCAGCCGACGATAGCGTAACTAGCCTACCGAGTGGCCGTTGAAGAAAAAACTTACTGATATGCGTTTAACTACTGATGTAATTGAGTCTAATCGCGTCGTTTCGTTATCAGACACATTTCTTGAACAACCCAACGGACGCCAATATCTTCTGTTTAAGTAGTTTTTTTATTCGTCTTTTTACAAGCCGCGTTTATCTTGTAACATAATAAATTAAAATAACTAAATACTTGTCTTATTACGGTACATTTAAGTATTGGAAGTTTGTAATGAATTTGTTCTACTAGTAGTTTCTATAAGTTAAAGCATAGATGAATGGAGCTCCCAAATTGAGCGTACTTAGACATGTTACAACCATGACCATTTCATGTCCTTCGGCTGTCGTTCTTAGACAAACTAAGCTTCAATCGAATGCTTTTTGTAATTGCTAATATAT
>NW_019213253.1:163447-176287 GCF_002532875.2 Varroa jacobsoni | reverse complement strand
ATAATTACAGCAAAAATTGAAATGTATGTAACCACGCAAAATCTATGCAACGTAAATACGATTAAATATGATCAGTATTTGTAGCCCGACATGTAAGCTCGATGTTATATACAATTTACACATTGTGTACACAATGCGAGTCATGCAGCGAAGGTCGTAAAGCTTTTTGTTCTTGCCTTGCTGACTCGTATAAAACATTCTTGCATGTTGCGTAAACTCACTAATGATACGGTGATGATAACGCTTGGTAAATGAATATTGTAGTCTACTGCAAATAGAAACATGTACATATGTGCATTTACGTATGTACATATGATGGGATGTAGGTGAGCTCCAAGTGGACACGAACAGGAATTCGATAAATTGTTGCGTCAATCGCCTCCACAATATCACTCATCCGCAAATCCGCAAACGTTTTCATTATCATATTACCTAACTCCTGACTGCGAGAATCTATATTTAAATTGAAGTGACATTTGTTAATGTTGTCCTGTACCGGCGCAATCACGCTGCCGAGCGTCTGATGTGCGTCTTTTTCGAGTACCGATCAATGTCATGCATCGGTCGTTATGGCTAAGCTTCTAAGGAACGAGAGATATGTTCCACATGCAAGATGTCGCCAGCTAATGGCGATCGTAGTGCATTAAAGACTTGTAAAAATTAGATCAATTAGGAGCTAATGATTTTGAGAGAGAGTTTGAAAGGTTGCCCAAGGTTAACAAATTAGCATCTTATTGTGCTGTTCTTATCCAACTAAGGCACATGGACGGACATCTCTGCGATGACAGATGTGATATGATGACGTATTTCTTCAATTTCATCAAATCGAGTGATTTTGAAACTGGCTCATACTACATTTCTAAGATGAGTTACAATGATTTGTATTATTTAGCTGTTGAGCAGGTTCTTCTTAGAGTTAACGTTAAGATCACGCCGCAGCATGGATCGCGGCGTTGAGTCAGAACTGGACGACGGCGCGGCGGCAAGAATCTCATGTTCTAGCCATGAATGATATTTTTTTTTCTTCTGCGAGTAGCAAAACACACCAACCAGCACGACGATTGATGCTAGAACAGAAAGCATAAGAATTATACCGGCGGTCTCGCTGAATTCGTAAACATGTAGTTCCGCCTTAGCCGAAAGTTGAACGTGAGGACAGCATTTTGTTGGGCGTAGTTTGCACACATAAGTTCCGCTATCGCGTACCTGTACAGATGTAATGTCGAATGCCGGGCTCACAATCTCACTGCCATTGGCCATAAGCCACCCTACCGGCAGGTGAACTCGATGACCTTGCGTGTATAAGGCACACTCAAAGTGTAGCGGAAGGCCGAGCGCACGTGAGACGAAGCCAGTATCATTAGCAGCTGGCTCGAGTGTTATCTGAAGGGTGGATTCTTGGTCACAAAGGTGCGGCCTACACGACGGTGGCTCGCTTGAGGACTCGACAAAGAAAGCTTCCTGTCTTTTAGGCACTTCCAACGGCGGCGGCTTAAATTCATCGCCAAGCTTGTTACTATCGACGATATTGGAGATTGATGCATTGCTCGTTGCCGCCGACAGGTCGTTTATAGAGAGAACGTCATGAAGAGGTAATAATGCTGTCGTATTTGGTGGGGCCACGCTTGAAGGTGGAAGCGTGCTAGGTGGTATATCATTGAGCAATAGCGGACTCGCTGCTTTTAAAGAACCAATACGAGGGTTACTCTGTGTCGTATCTGTTGCTTCAAGGGCTTTGCTGGTGACACTTGAGCTTAACTCATCATCGTTGGCTCCATGTTCGATAATAGAACGTTCTGCCGGAAGTGACTTACTTTGCACCGCCACGGAAATAACAAGGGTGCACCATATAAAGAATCTGATCATCTTTGCCAGCTGTCCCATGCCAATTCGCTACGATAGACGGTTGTCGTAACTACAACACTTAAGTGACCGAAACCGAGCGAGAATGTGTTTGTCTTTGAGTTCTTGATTTGCCTTGCGAACGTAATCGTCCTGCTCCTTTAATCCGTAATGTCAGTGATAACAAGTGCAGGTTGGCTGCCGATAACTACCATACAGACACACAATCAATTGCACTTCCTATATGTCAAAAAAAAGTCGACACAGTTGCTGGTCTGTATGGCGCTTGATCATCCGCGCATGCGGATATATCATCCACTATTTGCGCTGTAGCTTAAGCAATGTGTTAATCACGAATAACATTACCACTCGTTAAGTAGTCACGAAGTGTTACTATTAGCTGTAGAGGGCAGTAAGACCTGTGTCGTTTGAAACAGTTGTGGCAGCTATGGCATGTGAACACAGTCAGTTGAATCGAGATGAGAGAGTGCGTTAGCATCGTCGCCGATGGCGACAGAACCGAACAGCTCTCTACAGACAAAGGAACCATAGCAACTAAAGCGCAACTACAATATAATAGCTGCGTATAGCGGTAAGAGAGAATCTGCCGGCTGGCTGACTGTTGGCGGCTTGTTACTGGCAGGCAGCTTTTTCAGCAGGCAGTAGCGTGACCGTGGAACTACTTTTCTGGCAAGAACTCGCTCGAACTGGTGCAGTTGTAGACGACGGCGACGGCGTTAACCTGGACTGAATAAAATTTGAAGAATCTTTTCTTAAAGAAATTTTTTAAAGAAGAAAAAGGGGATATGAAGCGCCAGGGGAAAGGAGTTTTCCTGAACTGGTCGAAGTGAAGAAGGAAACAGGAAGAGAGATACAGACAGCAAAAGGTGGAACGAAAATGACGTATAGATGGACAAGGTCTAGCGTTTAGATGCGTAAATCATAGCCTTCGTTTCCAGATAGCTTAGTTACTTCACATAGTTTTGTTTGCGAACACCCTTGCGACCAGTAGGTTCCGGGTTACATCTTGTAGAGTGCAGTCACACCGATTGAAATTTGGACAGCTTTTTCTATACATATCTAATGAGTGCTGAGGTACTGCTTATTCAGATCGCAGATCTTGTCACAGACTCATGGTGACGACATGTGCGTGATCTGGAGTGATTTCTAAAGTATATACTTGTATAATGCCCACCCGCTTCAATGCAGAAGCTTGCCCAAATTTAACAAGCAAGGTCTTAACGCACCTAGCGCTTAACAACCACTTGAATGACGTAATGTAAAGGCAAAATGCCCCGTGTTCGGCTTTTATGACTAGCTGATCTAGCGGCTGACGATGTTTCTAGATTGGCAACTAATTAAGCTCAGCTAGCAGATTATCTTTCCAGGACTAGAAGCGGGCCGCATGTGCTATTGCGTATACCAAGTTTTTTGATCACTACGGTTAGTCACAAGTACTCTATCGTAGGATTGAAAGCTGATGCGGATTAAAATATAAGAATTACAATGATACAAATGTGTGTTTGTCTGCCGTATACGACATCTGGATGTTTTTACCTAAAACTGAAAAAGGTTCCATTAGAAGCAAACTGTTTCGGCTAATGTTTACTTGTATGCAAAATAGAGTTTATGGCTGATACAAACTCATACTTTGTATTATATCATGCCAGAAATATTCAAACTTAGGGCTTTTGCTGTGGACCTTTAAGGTTGTTTGAAAACGCGTAAGCAGTTCACGTCAGATGTTTTTCAAAATTTGCTTCGGACAGCCCAAAGCTATTTTGAGTAAATAAACCCGAGCTGATTTTATCGTGGCTTCGACAAGTACTCAATACGCAGAATCATGTGGATGACAGGATCCGATTCCCTATCTGGTTTGATAGACAGTGGTTGCTACAAGAGACATTCATGGACGTAATTGTTAACGTAAGGCCTATACAAGGTATATTTTATGAAATGCACTTTTGTCTGGGAGAAACTCGAACATTTCTGTAATCTTCGTGATCTAATGATTCCATGTATTTTTAAACCATGAAGATTACACCGGTTGATCCGATATAGAGTTTCCGGTATGCGTTGTAGCAAATGTCTGTATGTAATGCTCGTCTCCTTTGGTAGCTGGCAGATCATATAAGTTGGTCGTCGATCTGTCTCGAACAAACCGACTCGTTTCGGTGGGATTGGAAAGCTGAGGACGATGCAAACGAAGCTTTCACTATAGTCGAGTATAGCCACACATATATTCTGCTTCAGCTGAAAATCGCCAGGAATCTGAGGTAAGATCACCTTGTGGATGACTCTTTTCAGTCATTCGTAAACAAATGAAATTGTCTCATGCAAGGGTATCTTCATATTTCACTAGATATACCGGTGGTGTCTAACGTTGCTGACGGCGTAAACACTACCAATTATACAAGAAAATTCAATAGATCCCACCTGCACTATATAAAATTAGCACTTCAGCTGTCCTGTAATGAAAGTGTCACCGGCTGATGATTGATAGAATCAGACTGCGTGATGCAGTTTCTGTAAGAAGGAAACCCGAAAAACACGGCTGGTTGCTTATTAATCTACAAAATCATGATCTGTCCTTATTTGTCAGTGCTCGTGCTATTCGAGTGGTATATGCCAACTAATCAGTAATCTAGCATATCAGCGGACATTAGTGGCTGCTGGTGTTGGCTTAGGCCTGGTTGCAGGTTTCACAAACAACGATAGACCCCCCGATGGCTATTCATTCGTCCATGTGGCTGTGAGCATTTCTATTCTTGCTGCTGTCGTCGCTCTAACACTAACGACAGCATTTGATAGGCGAGGTAAACGGGGGGCTGAGTTTTGATATCTCTGTGGCTTTTTGGTTAGTCCATCTCGCTTCGAATGCTGTGCATCGCATCAAAGACGGCGGTGTTAAGTCTCGTTGGCGTTGTGTGTGACTACATCAATCGTTGTTTTGTCTTTAGTTGTGGCAGCTCGAAGCCAGTAGTACGTTGAGTGTACTGCTAGGTTAGTGGGAATAAAATTGCGGACCAGACTTATTCCAGGCATGTGAAACCGTCCAGCTACGATAACAGCAGATACAGTGCGGGATTACACGCAAATTCCAGAGGTCTGACGCTGATTCTTGTTACTTGATCTTATAGCAGCGACACACAGTAGGTGGAAATGCGCCAGGAATCAAAAAAATTTGATTTGAAAATAAAACATGCCCAAGAACGACTCGGCGATTCGAAGCTAATTCAACGCACAAAGCACTACTAATCTTATTTGGTTCATGGCGACCGCGATAGCGAATGCAGCATGTATCTATTTTATGAAAAGTAACAAAAAAAAACGAACAATTTCTTCTACAGTAACTACCGCAAATAGTTAGTAAGGCAAAATAGTCACCGAGATAATGCGCATACCCTGAACATATTCATTTAAAAAGGAAAAATAAAATATATTTGTTTTAATTTAGGTATTGTGAAAGTGCTCTGCGGATACAGCAATCGGATGACACCAAGCTATTTACATGAGGTTTCACTATGTTGGTACAGTCAATTGTCGTTCATTCCAGATTGACGTTTGTACGTTAGCGCCTCTGCTTCTATGCGCTGCGTTTGGTATGAGGGGTTCAGTTTGTTTAAAATGCCCGTAAAGGTTCTATGCCACATGTATTTGCTAACTGAACATGAGAGGCAAGGGACAATCATAGGGTAAGGTAATTTAATTCTAAGAAGATTTAGTCTAAACACGTATACTCATTAAAGAAATCTGACTTGGCAATATTTTGACCACTGAAGTACTTCAGTTTCTGCAGCACGAAGACTTCCTTAAAGTATTATGTGTTTCTTGTGAAATCGTAGGAAATTACCCGAAGTATTACATGTTCCTAAATAGTTTAAGGGACTAGCTGATTTGCATTCGACTTGTCCGACGAAACTTTCGATTGATGGGATTCATAAGGGTATGCAAACTTTGACTCTATATGTAGCCTACGAGCCTTGAAATGGCTTAGATATTGTGAAATGGAAACAAAATTCACATTTTGTGGAACCGGAGTGCGAAGGAGGTACTCCATGAGACGTCTGATTCCTATATGTCTATATCTGTTTATCTATATTTAAAAATTAATCGCGCATCAAGGCCTACTTTATTGTAAGGCAGCAACAATCTTATGCTCATATTCGATTCCAAAATATTATCAGTACGGCTTATCGTATTGATCCAATTAGGTTATTATTACTGAATTGCATGAGCTATACAGCCGGAAATATCTTTGAAACTGATATTTTCAAATCACAACGTATGTAAACTTCTAACCTAACCCAACCTAACCTAACCTAACCTAACCTAACCTAACTTAAAACCTCGAGGTATAGTGAGTCCGTCGAATTTTAAAAATGCATAAGTCTGTTCGCTATATGCGAGAAATGTCACAAACGTCTTGGTCGAGTTAGGTGCTGGGACGAATGCGTTTTGGTATCGAAATTGAAACATGCTAGGTTTATGCATCAAGCTCTTATAGCAATGTATATTGAAAAGTGATAACGGGAAGAACACAAAAGTGGAATCAGAAATGCTCAAAAGAATAAAGTTGCTTACTAGGACAATGTAAAGCATTCGGAGAGGCGTTCGATAACACGAAGTTGATAATGGAAGCAGACGTCGTTTGTTGATAAACGGACTGTGTTTCCTATAAATGTACGTAGTTCCTTCATCCGTGAGCTCCGCTCTGCGTGGCTATTTCGCTTCATCATTTTTACAGCGTAATCCAAATGTACACTTACTCTCTTTGCTGTTGCATTTCCAATTCGTTTAAGTGGTCGTCTATTGTACCACAACGATCACTTTCGTCATAAAATAGAGAAATCCGGAATCGACACACACTTTCCTCTCTGTCCTTGGTATCTGTATGTGTGCAGTTTAACGTTTACTGCTAATATAAATAAAATTATATTAAAAAATACATTGACTGTATTGCGCAACGTTTACCTGAGGGATCTGAGGTGAAGTGTAGTATGCTTTAAGACGACGACAGTACACACGGTACAGTGGCACATCCGAATAGCCTACGTAGTATTTGCTAGTAAATGTATGCTAATACCTATTGCACTGCCCTTTAAAGAAAATCAACAATAATCAATCATCAACTAGAACATTCGGTCAATATAAACGTTTGACAGAGTGTTCCGTGACGTGCTCTGTACCAATCATCTGCATACTCGTACAGCTATCTGCGACAGTTCTGTTCTATGAATCGAGAACTGCCAACCCAGTAGGCAAATTAATCCCTGAAGCGATTTCCTCGTATGCGAAACAGATGTGCAGAATTCTAGACAACGGTGTACTACAATTAAATTTAAACTTGTCTCTTGATTAGATGCTCCCGCAGGCGATGATGGTTTACGTGCCTCCAAATCAATTTAGTATGCCCGATTCAAAGGCGTCCACTGCATTCTGTTCGGGTGGCCTTAGTAGGATTTTATAATGAATGCATTGAACATACCGAACTGGACGCACGAACACGTCAAAACAGCTTTCCCAAAAAGTGTATACGTACTTTGAATGATTAGTCCTTATTTATACATGAGTAGTATTTAAATTATACTTCTTTTATATCGCGTATGCTAAACTGATTGCCGTTTTGATCAATATACTGCTGGTAACGGTGCGCTATAAGTTCGCAAACTTTAACAAGCGTTTTACTTGACGTTGTGGCGCATTCTGCTGAGTTGCGACTTTTAGATATCCCAGTGTGAGTTTGTTATTTTAAGTATTCCCACAAAAAGAGTCAATAGGTATTAGATCTGAAGAACCTATCCTATGAAACGTCTTTGTCCAATCTAGCCTGTTTGAAGGATTTTTAGGAGTCCTGTTGAAAAGAAAATTCGTTGTTTTAACCAACGTCCTTTCGTTACGGTAGGATAGATAAGAGAAAGTTACTCTAATAAACTTCCACTAGATGGCAACCGGCGCTATACTGTTACAAAATAAGAGTCTTAGTTATTTCCTTAAAATGCCGTACCACGCCGTAACCTCTAATACTTTTATACAATTATCCTGTGTAACATGTAAACTTACGCCATTTAATTCGAATGTAGCTTTATCGCTCAAAACAGCCTTCGCCAAAATCTGTGCACCCTTTTCATATTTTTTCAAGTACCATTTGCAGAATTGTTTCTTTTTTTTGTTATAGGCCGGATCATCTTGGTAACATGCATCATAATTTTCCATTTACAACGCCAAGGAATGTAACGTACACTTGATTTGCTGAGGCTAAGCTCACGAGTCGACTGCGTTATAGATCTTTGGGATGTTCCGCTTTAACTTGCCAACATTCTTTTTCAGCTGATAAAGTTCCTTGATGTTCTTGGTTTTCTAAAACATTGTTTACGAACAACCTGGAGGTTCCACCTGTTTCGAACTTATCTTGTATCCAAGTGGTAGTAAGTAGCGTAAATGGATCTGCCCAAAAAAACACTCTATGATATTGTCATTGTACGTCTCTTAAATTTTCATACTTTCAATAGCATTTTAAAATTGCTAAAAAGGTAATCTTAGCCCATGCATGATTTCCGATTAATTGTATCCTGAAAAGAAAGAACAATCAGAATGTTATGACTCGTTACACAGTATGTAGACACTCGATGTATATGACCTTTGCAGAGGTAAATGGTGCTTAGGTAGCAAAAACCTACCTAAAATGTACTCTATAAACTGTTACCATCTGACTTAGCGTATCAGAGTATGCAACTGAAAGATTGTCTGATCTTCCTGACGTAGATTTTCTTAGCTCTATGGTAGTTGATTAAGAGATTACCAAAAAGTTTCACATGAAAAACAAGACGCAGATGATAAATTTAGTACTTACGACAAAAGTGCTATTAGTAAGAGATTATCAGCTGGTTGTTATAATTTTATAGAGAAAGAATTATACATGGCACTTAGTAACTAAACGGATATGCGACCAATATGGACGTAGTTCATTTTCTTCTTAACAAAAGAGGAGACTTGTGCGACTTGTAGCAGGCTGCCGAGTCAACTCAATCTGTGTCGGATTCGGCTACACCAATAATTAATAAACATGAAAAAAATTAGCTTTTTTTAGGATGTTGGTAACTGCGGTGATCCGTTCTCAGCTCTGTAATAACCGGAGAACTGCAGTTCCTAATCACTAATTGCATCAGCCATGTTTGATTAGTATCTGTCTAATACCTATTTTCTGCTTGATACAGAACTACTCCACGAAGTTCCATGCGCGGTTGGCTTTGAAGGGAACAGAAACATCAGAAGGCGAAAACTTTATCTTTCATAGAACTGTTAACTTCACTAACTTTACATGCCAGGATGCCGGTCGCTTTTGTGACAGACGCAGCCGGCCTATTATTGTTCGAATAGCAAGTTCTCGTTGTTTAGCTTTATCCAATTGCCTGTTTGATTAAAGTGTCATTCCTGTAGTAAACATTTAGAGCAAGATCGTAACGAGACGCGACTACATGATACAACACACAAAGGTATGAAATAATATCGTTCATGAGTGGCAAGACGTGTACTCATAGCAATATATTGCTATTGTCAACAGAAAAAAGAAAAGATAACTGATAAAATAGCTTTCGGCTAAGCTAGCCATCACCGTGTCGCGTGTAGTGAAACAGCGCATGGGAGCTTCGAGCCTTAAGTCTACACAGAGTTCAAATCAAATATGTACTCGTGTAGGAACGCTCTGCGTGTTCCATAAATGACTTTTGTCGGTTCCTTTACTGTGAGGATTCGTTCCGCATCAATGGTGCTCTATTTACTGATTCGTTGTAGAAGCTCTTCTATACACTTAGCGTATGAGCGATAACGTAATGACCACATGCCTATTTTCATATTAGCAATAGATGTATCATGGGATATTTTATGCTAATGGGTCGATCGATCTCCGGAACATAGTTGGTATAGATTGTAAGGTTCTTTGGGTGATTAGGACGTAAAACTAAACGGTTGTGCTTTTCGGATACCTAGCCTGTAGCAGCAACTGTTTTGTGTAAGAAAACATCAGTAATGAGTGCGATTTTTTTTCTTACATTTTCAGTGAGCAGAGATACCGTCAAAAAAAGAAAATGTACTACAAAAATGGTAAGTTAGTTTGACTAAGACAGTGCACGTTCAGTTTCTTCATTTTTATCGTTGTAGGGACATGTTTTTGTGCTCTCGCCGGCCTTCGATCATTCAAACAGGACACAGAACGCAACATATTGATACCAAGTTTAAACTATACTAGTGTGGTTTCGTGAAGATTTATACAACATGCGTTTACTATACTGTTTTGCTCTTCTTGAACTCGCAATTAGGTATATTGGTACCTAATAAAGATGAGTGATGAACTAATGACGATTATTTATACTTACATATTGCATATTATTGTTATTATACACTTAGCTGATCAAAGCAATTTCTTCACTGAACGTTAGAACCTGTAACCCACAGATAACAGCAAGCCAATAGAATTGTTTGACTCATAGTAGGTTCAGCTGAGGTATACCTCGCCTTTAGGTGCACGTCATAAAGTAACGAAACCCGATGGGCAAAAAACTCCATATAGAACTAACTAAATGGTTTTCTTTAGTATACTGTTAGTAAATATGCACGAAATTACACCGACGTTTGGAACGGGAAGTCTGGCTCGACCTCTTACTTTTGCTTTGTAGCTAGGCGTTTAATACGGTGTTTATGCTAACCCTAAAGCGTTTTTGACGCAGCGTATTAGTCGAAATGCGATTGTCCCACCAATTCAGTAATGAAATACGACAGAATTGCACAAGACTATAAATAGGTTTTCTATATTGATCGCACGTTGAGTCACGAATTTGTGCGATTTCGTCCTCTTCATTGACAACGACAGCGAGCCACCATTAACACATCGAAAAGCTAACAGCGAGGCCGGACATTTTGGTATTTTGCCTGAGCAGAACAGTACGCGGCAGGCAGAAGTGAGACCAGCAGAGAACCTGAAAGACAGTCGCCTTGCTTGTTTTATGGTGGTCAAGAGCCGGTCAGTAGCTGCAATGGTGGGGCGTCTAGCAAAAAAGACTGCCGGTGACGTTTACGACGGCGGTGCAATTGGCCTGCCCAGGCTGGGTCTGATGACTAACAGCATGATAGAAACCTGCGTCGCAGCGGCGAGCTATGGTGTGACTCACTATACCATCGTTAACGGAGTCTGCCGCGGAATGCTTCTATCATGATGAGAGAATCTGTCACGTGGTCGTTTCGGCTTGCAAAGGAATACCGCAATCTCTAGATATAAAAACAATATGGTCAGCTTTTGGTGAGACAAAGTGGGAGACCTTACCGATAGGAAGACCTTTAAAACGATCTCAATATGGATACGATATGACAAAACATCGCTTGATATAGCAGCTAGCTGGCTAGTAGCACCTTTGAATTTTAGGTGGGGGTCTTTTTTCCCTTATTTAATTCCAAGCCCAAACTCCTTTCAAAGGTCCTTCCACAAATTCCACACCTTTAATCTTGTACAATATAAGACATAAGGATAATAACGCGTGCAAAAGTATTTGTTTTTGTTGATATTATGATAGCTATTTTGAAAAGTAACTATCCTTAATACGTCAAATTTGTATTCGTTTATCGTTTCACTTAAACATTGAGTGAGGGCTGTTCTTTTCTGAGGTGTGGATGGACGGCCTTCATGTTAAGGTGTGCATCTCTGGGCGTTGATACCTCAGGAAATGAAGAAGTCCAGTTTGTGAAATCCGTAGCCTTATATCATAGGTCTTGTTTTTCCAGCATTCTTTTTTTGTGACAGTCAAAGGTATAACGTGACTTGATAGTATCGATTAATCGAAAATATCTCCAACTCTGTACAAATACTGTTTCCGCGCTGATATAAATGTATTTTTGAATACGCACCACATGACCATTGTAGTCCCGAATCCGTTTTCACCATTGACCCGCGATAATAGTAAATCATTGTAAACACAGTTGCTACGACCTGTCAAGTAGCACGTGGTACTATTATATGCGTAGCAACAATATTTTGGTAAAAATACGAACCCTTATATTTGAGAAACAGGTGGTGTCCAATGTGCATCCGCCAATCCGAGTGACGATTTTATCCGTTTCAGTACAAAATGTCAGAATTCACTTTTCAGTGGGAAAAAGAATAGCTTTGTTTTCTTTTCTGCAGCATTTTTTTTCATGTACCCGCAGGTTATCGCTAAGGCTGATTTGAGCAATTGAAGTGACAGGCTAATGCATTTCATTATGAATCTTGTCTTTTGATTATTCTACAAAATATAGCGCCAAGCAAAAAGCATAAATTACCAATATAGCATGTACATGCGGGCGATTCTGTAGGACTATATCGTTGCTTTTTGATTGTCTAGAATAAAGATTTGTTTTAGGAAAATTAATTTTTGGACAAGCGGTTCATTTCAAATATGCTTTTTGCAGAAGCTCTCTTTTGATCAATAACTAAATATAAGCCATAAAGTGCCAACTGCTCATGCGGATTCAATTCTTCTGCTTTAGTTACGACGTCTTTAATAAAAGTTTGTTTTTCTGCAATACTCGAAATTAGACTCTGCCTGAAAGGAACGCAAGGGTTATTTTTGTGATATAATTCAGATACTGATCCGTGAAAAAAAGCTAACAATAAATAACAGATATGAGTTTGAAAAGGCTTATACTTTGACATAAGAATTAACAAAAAAAGAAATTCTTGAAAAGTCGTAGCGATAATGCGTAACATCTGCTACTCCGCTAGTTTCTAGATTGAACCAGCTAAATCGTTAGCTGTTGTTCAATACTTTTACGTCAGATGAGCCCTACTAATATTATGAACTTTTTCTCCAAAGCAGGCGGTTTACGTAAATACGGGTTTATAAAGGTCTCCTCCCTTTTTAGAAATTTTTTCTATTATCAGTTGTAAAAAAAAAAAAATATATATATATATATATATATATATATATATATAATAAAAAAAAATTTTTTTTTTTACCTTTGGTGTAG
>NW_019213253.1:138449-163347 GCF_002532875.2 Varroa jacobsoni | reverse complement strand
TATAATAAAAAAAAATTTTTTTTTTTACCTTTGGTGTAGTAAATTTGTTCCGATTCTCGTTTCTTAGTTAGGTTCATCCCAGTCTTCAAAGTTCACATATAGACTATAAGCAGCTAATAAGAGGCTACGCGAATAAATTTGCTAAGTAACAAATGCATTTGAATACTGAGAGAAAAGACAATCGCGAGCAATTGCTCACACATTGTGGTAAGGATCACCGAAGTGCGTTCGGTACTGTCTTGATGTAGCTATTGAGTAAACTGATAATTTGCCATAAACAATAAAGCTACTTACAAACAAAAAATCTTGTTTGGCGACTTCAATGGTTACTGGCAGATGTTTTGTACAGATAATTCGCTTTATTCTGTTATTGTAGCCTATAGTTACTGCGTAGCGTACAGGCTGTGCGAAATGCTATTTAAAACCCATCACTCGAGCTCAATCACACAGCCGTAGGAGCATTTCTAGTTGACAAGGCCCTACTCGATAGCCATTGGTGAAGTACGGCCTTCATAGCCCACGAACTCTCCTCAGCTCACTTGTTCAAACAGCTCCCAGTGTCGATTTAGTGGCGTTCATGAGCACAGCTACATAAATCATGAAAAACACCAAGATGAAAACTGTACGGCGGATGCTACGCGTCTTGACCATCTTGCATTCCGTTGCACCAGGAACGGCGCTGCGATTCTCTGTTATCCGTGAGCTTCTGGTGTGGTCGTGGGTTTTTTGTGAGGTTAGGAAATCACTGCTTCCGATAGAGTTCGCTGACGAACGCTCAGGTGAGATCAGTAAGAGAAAATTGCAGTGGGCATGTTTTGTCGAGAAGTACCAGGAACCGAAATAAGGCCCGAGCCGATTCAGACTATACGACTGAAACGAAATAACTGCTTCTTACAGAATTCTTCTTTGCGAAATTTAGGTATGAAAAGACGACGCGCTGTCTATAATACACCGCAACCGTTTCAAGCACACTATAAGAAGATCTGTTTTAAGTACTGAAGGCACAATCTACTACGTTAATTTTACCGTGCAATAGTCTTCGGAACGAATATAGTTTGTTGAAAGATTCCAGAATCATAGAAATGATGACCATGTTAGCAGTTCGTACAAGATGGATGTTTCACAATCTTGGCGGCAAATTCACCAGTGGCATTTAATTAAGATTATTCATGTCTTAAACCTAGGAAAGGTAAAAACAGTTGAACGTCGAGTCGATAGCGCGCTCATCAGGTAATTTGTGGACAATTAATAGCCACCTGAATCGTATCGCTAGAAGGCTTTGCAAAAACCGAGGTCATTACTTTGCCATTTTCACGTACGCTTGCCGTTTGTTTTTACAGAAAGATTTACTTCGATTAAAAGGTATGCTAGGCAATACCGTGGCCGATCGTATAATAAGTGAATTAGCGAGTCTGCTTGAAGTAGCCTTAAAACCTGACGAGGTAGAGGCCTTAGAACTGGAGAGGCAGCTTATGGCAGAGGACCGCAAGCAGCAAACGCTTCCTGCCCAACAAGGTACTTGTCAGCTAATAGGGAAAACTCTAGTGGGTTGCATATTTTATTATTATTATTATCGAATGTAGCAAATGGAAATATCTATGGTATTGATATTGAGCATGAAACGAGCTGATTTTGCTAAGTGGATTTGCACCACTCGAAAGTATTTCGTTTTTCTCCTTGTGTAATGACCGGTTGACGTGGGACTACTGCGAATGTTGGATCCTGAACTTAGTTGTTTCTATGCGATAGGCATGCGGTGCATAGTAGGGTTGAGTGATGCAAAATGGCGGACAAGCAAGCAGAGTAACCCCGCAAACGAGTCTTTGTTGAGATATTAAACCTTGTTTCACTTTAACAATGTTTTTGACCAGGCAACGAAGGTGGATAGAGAAAAGAACCGAATCATTTGGTTTAGCGCTTGATTGTTCGCAATAAATATGGTCTCGCATATAAACTCCCAGCTACTTTCAAGGAAAATTTCTTGTCCTTGAATATCTAATCCTACCGTGTATGGCCAAATTTCCAAAGTTTTGCATTTCGTTCGCATTGCTGATACGTGATACAAATAAACATTCTATATAGCGATTAGCCAGCCCATAGCTAATACTCACCAAGCACAGTATTAGGGAGAATGAACGGTTTGTTGTAATGAAGTGAGGACTAGAATCGTTTGGGTGCATCCTGGCATTATTTATGCACTTAACAGGAACTAATTCATACGATTAAATGGCTATCATATAATTGAGATACATGAAATTAATAAGCATATTAATTTTATTAAAATTAAATGTACAATTAAATTATTGGATATACAATTAAAATGGTTTTCAAATATGCTGCTCTAAAGATTTTTTTTCGAGAATATTTGCCAGATTATAGGGTAGGTGTAGGAGATACAGGTAGGTGCACGACTAATCCTGAGGTTTGTTCCTAGATGAGGTTTTGTGATGGTGTTGTATAGCAAAACTGACGTCAAAGTGATAAAAATCCAAGGATGCTTTTCTACTCAGCCTTTTAGTATTATTATCACCCTTATTTAGATATTAGCCATCGCCGCGTAGTTCTTTACATTATAATAATTCAAGTCCTAATTATTGCTAATATCGCAATCTTTTTAGGCGTAGGAAGTACACCAGAGGCACAATTTGCGTACTCATCTGCTTCAGACTATTCAACACAAACAGACTGGTCTGTATCGAATTGTCAGACTCAAACCTCTCCTTCATCTACTGTCACAAAAGAAGTTCAGGTCGGAATTTTTGAAGAAAGAGATTCTTCGCAAATAGCGGGCCTTCATGAGAATGACCCAAATAGCGTCAAGTATAATATCGTAGCAACGGCAGCCGGAAGATCTTCAGAGAGTCAGCAAAACGAGGGAGAAAAGTCCCTATTGGATGATAAACAGTTGACGAGCGAACACGATGAATCTCGCGATCGTTTACAACAAGCAGACGACAAGCGTGATTCAGCAGGCACCAGTGATCAAGCGGTGCAGGTTTCCTGCTCACTCATTGATGCTGCAATTCATCAGTCTTCTCCAGAGTCACTACAATTACCGCATACGCTTAAAATTACTCGAAAAGATCAAATAGTCCAAGCGACCTGCACGACTCTTGATGCAGCTATTTGTACGGTTCCTTGTCGAACTCAGGAACAGCAACAGCTTGCACTCGATGTAGGTACATGTATGTCGCCCATTAGATTTTCACCACAAACATGCTCAAAATGTTTTGAAAAATTTCAAGGGTCGGAGGTTTTGTTGTCTGATGCTGTCGTGTCGGAAGACCCTAGTGACAAGGCAGTTGCTGCTGGCATTAAAGGTACTAGTCGTCTTGGTTCAATGGATGATGAATCTAATGAAGAAACTAAGACTGCGAAACACAGCGATGACGGACATAAGCTAGAACTATCAAATGAACCGATAGAACAGAAATTGCGCTTATCAAATTGTCACAAAGCAGAGGCGCCACGGTCTCTGCTTGATTGTATTCCCGCAATTGAAGTAGACGAGGATAGAGATGATCCACTGTCGCCCCCTCAAGGAACTCTAATACCTCGTAAGAAAGAGAAGAGGGTCAGCTTCGTTGATCAGGGCGTTACTGATGGACCTGCGCACGACAACAGCGAAGACTCAGATGAGCGGTAAGTATTTTCCTTTCTCACTATATATGCTGTACCTGTGTGAATGCGGACCTGTAGACTTCTTCCCATCTTGCATTGAACTGTTCTGGAATGTTGCGCTGTTCAGAGATTGTAATAATAAAACGACTAAAAATACATTTTTATGTGACAAACAACTCATAAACTGCAAGTCGATTTTACTGAACAGAGATCGGTACGGCTTATAGAGCCAAGTAGAAACTTTCAAATTATTACAGGATTATGCGCGAATTGGAGATGATCATCGCGGAAATGCGGCATCCGTTCGCCAATCATCGTGACATCATCCGTGAGCTATCCCCACTACCCCCGAGTCCCGTTCCGCCATCTTTGCATTCTAACAAGCGTAAGAAAAAACGGCATAGGGAAAAGGGGGCCGACGCAAATAAACCCGACATTGATCAGCAGCCACAGAAAAGACTGGCACATCAAAATTCGACCGGCTTCGATCCTCTTTTATCGTCGTTTCCTTCTTCTCCTGCTCTGAATGCCTGTTGGCCGTCATCAGCACCTACTTCGGCACAAGAACAGTGTGCAGTACCGTGTACAGGAGATAATCGGGACAACACGAGTAGATTGAAGGCCGAGGTGGCACACATGCCTGAGAGTGGGTAAGTGGATATTTCATTCTTCTAACTAGACTGCGTAAAGTGCGTGAGATGCACAGTTCAGATGACTGCGAAGGATAATAAGGTGTCCACTATCATTACGTTACTCAGATTTATTGTCTGCTCTTTTGACTCGTTATGTATTGCATTGTGTTATGTCACAACAGACGGTTTGGGAATATATCATATGCGTGAAGATACTACATTAGACTTTTCTTCGTTTCAGAGTGACGACATTTAGTTTTCAAATTCCGTCTGGAGGTAGTTCACGAATTTCCATCGATTTTGATCAAACTACTCGTCAATTGCAGCTTTCATGTCAAACACCAAAAATGATAAGTGCTCCAGAAGTACTGCCTAGTAGCTTGAATGAGGAACGGATATCATCTGGAAATTATGCGATACAGCCGCGCGAAGGCTCTGGAAGGTAAACTAAGTATTATATGGTTTTTCCTTCATGTTTACTCTCATCCTTTTTTACCTTAGCAGTGTACTTCTGAGCCTCCATTTCCTACAATCGTTTTTGCAGGCGACGATGACAGCTTTATAAAGAATTACGTATATAGATCTCGCTCTTTTTTGTATAGGCCGTCTCTCGATTTCTCAGCTCCGTCCGGTGGTGGGGAGCGTTGTTGGAGATCGCCCGACGAGACCTTACTTCGAAGGAGAATTTCAACGGTAAATAACGAAAGCATCCAGCACGGAAGTGTCGACCAGTATTCACAGAAAGCTGGTACTTTCGTACAACAGTTAGATACCCGTTCAGAAGTCTCCGAGCAAACATTACAGACAACTTATCGCGAAGACAGCATTGAGAACAGCGTGTTCGATCAATCAGAAGATCATACGCAAACCAACGATGACTTTAAATACGTGCAGGCGAAACAACCTTGGGATATCGCCAAAGATCACTTGAAGGAAGGCGACAAGCAGCAGAGACGTAATGTTCTGCCCATACGCTATCCGTCAATGTGAGTCCGACAGATCAGTTCCGTAAATACTTGCCGTAAAAAAAATAAAGTTCCATTTAGTAATCAGCTTGGGCTTTCGACGCATAACACGAGCGTCTGTGAGATTTAATTCGAAATTACTATATAACAAAAATATGTAATATAGTAAAAAATAATAAATAAAAATACATAATAAATACAAACTTAGAGCGATACAAACTGAGGCTTAGAGCAATGAAGAATTTATACGTACTTTTTTTTTGTTAGGCGTTTTATGCTTATCTTAGCGCTCACGTCATGATAGTGCATATAGATAATTTAATTAGCTTTTGAATTTCATTAAGTGAGTATATCGTAATATGCACTATTTAAACTGGTGCCAACGTTTGTTTTCAGACTGAAGCAAGATCGACGTCTTAAACGTTTATCTAAGCAGAGGAAAAACAAGAGTGATTCACTAATCAATGATACTCGAAAATGTACGCCGAAAAGCTCAATAAACAAGTCAATCCTTGACGCCAGAGAGAAAATGATGCAGCGGAAAGCGAAGGTTGATCGGAAGGGACCCGCCGATTCCGATTTGGAAAGCTACAGTGCAGCGGAAGTTTGTTCAAAGAATCAGTTGGTAACGAGCAACCTCTCGACATCCGTCCTAGTAGAAGAAGAAAATATTTCAAATGCCACAAACGATGCAGAAATTATAAACCAGGACTGTATAGACGCTTTCTCTGAAAATCCGGAAATAGAAGGACACCTTGAGGTAAGCTTGGAAGGTGACGAAGTAGGACCTGCTATTGTGACAGCCAGAGTGAATGAAGTTGATGTACTTGCAGGCTCTGCAGGCGCCGAGCAGTCTCAGAATGAGTCCATTGATCAAATGGAAGAGAATGTATCTGATCAAATCGAAGAACCAACCCCTGCATTATCGGATGCTATCGTTAACTCGAAAGAGTCAGAAAATTGCCAGGAAATAATTGAAATCAATGCTATTATTGATCCTCCGCCTCCTTGGGTTCTTCGAAATCTTAACGGTGAATTATATCAGTCGCCCATCAAGGAAGACAATCTTAGTAACAGTGACTCAGAGGAGGAGATGTGCATAGCGGTAGAACTCGAAGACAAGACATTCACTCCCATGAGTCCTGAATATACAGAAGTAGCGGACAGAGGGTGGCGAAGCTAATTCCTACTGAATTCGATGAAAATATGGCCCACTTCGTATACGGATCAATTCAAAATCGGCAGGCCAAGGAACCAAATCCGGAGAATATGCTGCCACCGCCTGATTCGCCAACAGAGTCACCGTCGTCTGTTGCATCGATCACTACGCGTCGGATGGCTAAGATCATTCCCAGTTCGCCGCTGCGAAATAGCTCACAGAACGTGTTCAAGACAATGCCCAAGAGAGTGTCCCCAAGAACTTGCGTCAAGCAGAAGCTGACCCCGAAACCTACCGAACTATTAGGACCGATAGAGCTTGCTGCTAGCGCCCGGTCTACGGAATCTAAAATCAAACACCCAGATAACAAGCCGACTACATGTCTAGAAAAATCGACAGGTTCTAAGGTTGCGGATTCTCGACCAGCCACAAGAAATGGTATGAAAATTAGCATGCTGAAAGATTCGTACGTTGCTGAGAAAGAGGACTATACAAGCGATACGTTATTTGGATATGATAACACCACAATTTCTGTTGCATCAGCTTCGCCTGTTACGTCCGTTCCCGCACATACGAAATCCTGCGATGAGGACGCATGTACTGCGAAAGTGGACAAAATGCCTATGTTAGCAGGATTTTTCAAGCAAAACAAGGGACGATTTCCTCGTTTTGAAAGTCTCTTAAAAAGCGTTGCTGAGGACGCAACAAGTATGGATGCAGTGGTAAACAGTCTTATGAATGAAAACCAAGTACGAAAAATATATGTGAGCCTGGTTTATGTTCTTATAGACGTCAATTGTGGTTTGAATGAAGATGAGCAACAGATCAGTCGGCAGGAGAAGAACCTAATGGAGTTTCTACTAAAGAAGATGCCTGCTATTAAAAAGTATGAGGGAAAAACAAGCCATGCCATCGCTCTTAGTGTAAGCCAATTGTATCTGCTTCTTACTTTTTTGTGTTGAATCATATTTTATGAAATGAAATTTGAAGTATGTATTTTCATTCGGCTCAGCAAGTAAAAATTAGCTAAGTCTTGCAATCCTATGTGTAGTGCGTGAATTTCATTCGGGCGTATTTGATGTCACCGTCGGGATCTACTCGCAGTGTCCTCGAGCTGAGCAGCCTTCTCAAGGTGTTAGCGCTGGTGGCACAAGAGACGCCTTCGGAACGACGACAGCTCCTTGATGAAATGTATTACTTCATGGCGGATAGGACCGGCGAAGCCGCGTACCTCATCTGCTGCTTTCTAGCTGTTTGGCCTGGATCGCTTAGTCAGGTTGAATTTGATTGTAAGTTTCTCATTTCCGAATACGAATAGATTAATGCACACAGTTATACCAGCTATACACGCGAAATTGCACAGATAATGCAAATCATGGGACGCACACTTTGTCTGAAGGAAGTTTTTCGATCCGGTAGTCGTAAATGGAGTATAGTGTAGCTAGTTACGTTCCGCTCAAACCGAATGAGAATTTGCATGAACTTATGTATCGGCCGCTGTAATAGCCAAAGGCTTGTGCATACGGGTCTTTTCGCGCTTTTTTTTGTAGCCCCAATGGGTTTTATACTGCGCTACGTGCTGTACCATCATCCATCAGTTGTCCCACAGGAAGATCTTCAAAAAGCTCGTACAGCAGCACTGCGTTCTGGTTGGAAGCCGCTTCCACCGACAGGCACGTCTCTAGCGGAAGCAATTGAACGTTTCACACCGGTAGTATTTGGACGGCGCGCTGAAAGCGCTGAAATGTCACGTCTAGCACTTCAGGCCTTGGAGTTGTTGCTGACCGTACAGGGTGACCCGGGTCAGGCTCGAGTGGTTCTGGAGGGTAATATTCCGCGCCTTCTTGCTCCTGAGGCTGGCTGCAGTCAGTGGGAAGTGCACTCGTTACTGCAACTTTGTGGTGCGTTTTTTTTGCATTTTTGGCGCATACTTTTTCTAATCACTTTTTTTCAGGAAAACTTGAAATTGTTTATTAATTTTTTATTAACTGTTTTCTATTTTAGAGAGCTAAAAATAAGCCATGCGATAAAAAAGAAAACATTAGATCAAATAACACTGGATTTTCCGCAATTACTTTACC
This sequence comes from Varroa jacobsoni, assembly GCF_002532875.2. Taxonomy (NCBI): domain Eukaryota; kingdom Metazoa; phylum Arthropoda; class Arachnida; order Mesostigmata; family Varroidae; genus Varroa; species Varroa jacobsoni. The sequence goes on along the minus strand of NW_019213253.1, from coordinate 154,889 downwards.
GTTTCTTTTATTTCATTTAGGTAAGGTATGGAAAAAATTTGGTGCGCACGGCGTGGCCCAGGTGACCTTTGAGTCAACAATTGAAGGAATGTTACGGCTGATGGAGCAACTCAGTCCTGAAAAAGAGGATACAAAGGAATTCTGCCGTAAAGCTTTCTGGTCGTACGCAAGTTATGATAAGGATTCGGAGTGGTCGTCTCGGGCGAAGCAGCACTGTATGAAACAGCTCGCCAAAAATAAGCGAAATAAAATGTTTTCCCAAAAAAACGACAAGAAATATAATACTATTAATAATAACAATAACAACAAAAAGAAAAATAAACAAAAATCTAAGACTCCACAGCGAGCTAGTGGAGGAGTGACCAGCTCAAGCTCTACGAGCAGCAAACAGACTAGAAAGAAGGGTAAACAAATTAAAGCAAAAAGTACCAAGATTAACAGCCACTAAGTTAAAAAGTTACAACACCGGTGCATACGATTGCGATCCTACATTTGGGCATAACATGAATCGTAATGTGACATGTGTTTTTATGTACAGTTATAGTGGGGAAGAAGGATGGATAGCTAGGATGTAAATATTTCAATGGAGTTGCGTTTATCATCGCTAAAGATAGACTATAATAGATAATCTAAGACATGAGTGTAGGCGTTGACTATGCGCTTAACGGATGCCAGGTGCCCAACTCGAAGACTAAGCAAGCATTACTCATCATCTAGTGAGGTTATACAGCTGGCCATTCTATTATAAGGCAATTCTATTTAGACGTCTAGCGTGCTGCAAGCAAGCAGACGCGTTAGCTGCGTCAGAAAGTATATTTCATTGATTATTTGTGAATACGTATTTGTGTATTTGTTTACAGTTAATAATGTCAGTGTTCGTTAGTCTCTTTGCAGTTGAGCCTTATTAGACGTTTTCGACGCGTTACTCTATCACTTTTGCTGTAGATAAAGGCCTACACACAAACGAGATATACAAAGGGGAAGAAGTAAGCTTAGGAAACGAAACAATATCGATACATATAATATATTTGGAAAACATTCCTTTGCTGTTGAAAATGCTGCATAATGCTTCATGCGTTACTGTTTATGGCTGTAAATAAATCTGTAAATATTTTTCTTCCATTTTTGAGCTGGTATATTCAATAAAGTAAAATTATCAGTTCTCCGCGTTGTTGCTCAGTTGTTATGGTGACCAATCATAAGGTTCTCGTTTTGAAGTTACATGGATGCAATGAAAAATAATCTAGGGCGTCAAACATTTAGCTGTTTGTCCCTAATTAGCTATACACCGGTCCTGTGTCCTTATTGTAGGATTGTGCTAAGCTCATTAACTAAGTCTTTATGCATCTAGGAAACGTCAGGCTTAGAACGCGAATAATAGTTCGTCTTTGAACGGGGGTGGCTGTTTTCTGTAGTTTTTGCATTCCCGACATCCTCTATACAAAAAGGAGACAGCCAAAAAAGCCATGCATCAATTAGTAGGATTGCATAGAACTCTAGCGCCCGTTACAAGAACGGGTTCGTTAATCAAGTAACAATCAGTAGTTACGATGATAAATGTTCCGCCAGCCCAGACTTCACCACTTCGATAAGGCTGTGTAGCTTTTAAACAATTATTATACTTGATATATAAGAAAATTGTATATAGAATACAAAAAACGTCGAATAAAAGTAGTGGCATGGTTCAAACGGAGGATTCAAAGGAAAGAAGGCAACGGAGAGACATGCTGGAAATAAGTGAGTGCGGCCACACGAACAGGTGAAATTATATCTGCGAGGCTAAAAGTCGTTATTTCGAACTTGGTCATGTGGCACAAAACGAAAAACTCAGATGCAAATTTACAGATTGTGGCACCTCTTATCAACAACCTAGTATGCTGTCTTAGCGTCGAATGCACGCATTGTGTGATGTAGGCAGAAGTGAGCTGAAAAAGATTTCAGCTATTTTCATAAATATTGTAATTCTCATATAAGCCATCAAACCTACAGATCGGTGCGAATCCTACTGATCTCGACTTTACTTTGATTAAACTTTGTATAAGATGAAGTCATCATCGATGATATTTAGGTCTTACTAGCATGGACTACGTACGATGAAAGTGCAATAGGTCGCATCAGCATGGTCCTGCGTGATACAGTAACTAAATCCGAAAAAGACATACAGCATTTACAAAAGCCTATTTGAGGCCTGCTGGTCAGTGTTATCTTGGTAGTTTAGTGCAATAGGAACAGGTTTACACGATAAATGGATCACCTCTTGTCTAAGCATCCTGAAGAAAAATAGTTATTTCACTATATCTTCAGTTAAGCAACACGGGAAAGCTGCTAGCAGATTCCACGCAGAAACACAGGCTATACGAATATATATTAAGGTATCAAATAAGTCTAATACTTTTAAATATAAAAATGTAGTTGTAATTATATGGAGAGTATCTATTAACGTGTATCTAACCCATGGCCACGAATTTATATTGTATTAATCATAGAGCCAGAGGAAGATCTGGCTATTTGCGTGCAGCTTGGGCTTACGTCTATCGGCCGTAATTTTTAATGGAATGTACGTAACCAAGCCAATGGTAGTTAACAGCAATTGTTATTTTATTGATGCTCCTTTGTTTGTTAAACGACGGAATGAAGTTAATGAAAAAGCAAAACACGCACAGTTTTAATTCCAAATTTGGCCAAGAACGAGGCTGTGATCTGGTTTATCGCTGATAAAATGGGTAATCTTATAGTTTTTTTTTTTTTTTATAGAAAAAGGAAGAATCAACCGTGGATGAGTTTGTTCTGTGGCCTGTACTTCGTCGCTAGCGACGCGGTGCTGTCTTCGATCCACCTGACGCAGGAACGCCCATTTGTCGCAAGGGATCAGAACTCCTTGCGGACATCAGTCCCTCATGCGTTAGTCTCTCCAGTTACCTTAGAAATACACTTCTTTTGACGGTTCCGAAGGGGACTTCGCAGGGAAGATTTAATAAGTGGAACAGGTCATTTGTCAGCCTTTAGAGCTTACTTATCGGGGTTACATAGCGAAACTAAGCAACGTTACTGGCGGTGTTGCTTCCGTGAGTGTTCCGTGTTTGATTTTCTGATCGCATCATTGTTACGGTTAGTTTGATAGGTGTACATTATGCTGATACGCAATACTGTCATATAAAATGGTCCAAGTTCATTGTGGCTAAACAAAGAATACTGGCTAGAAACAATAGGCTTAGTTAGTTTTCTTTATACTAAAATTACTAGCGGATTTTAACTTTATTTTAATTGTATTTAACAAACTTGTAGCAAAATGTAGTTTTTATAGTAGTGGCATACAGTGAAATTGGTTTAAGTGCTACTGTATAGAAAACCGGATTATTGCTTATGTTCGCTAGGAAAATGTGTGCTGTTAGCCCAAAAATGTTGTCTTTTCGTGCTTCTTGTTACATATATGTGTGAAAACCATCTAGAAAATTATAAATTTGATTGACTCGTTACTTCAGAAGCTGGTTATTACAACGAAGACAGTGCTCTAACAGGCTGGACAAATGGTAGAGAGGAAAATCAATATTTATTGGGGTAACATATTTTTTCTTGGATGATACTAATTTATGTAATTATATATATACGAGTGATTAAATATCGTACCAAAATGGTGAATTAAGAATATTTAGCCTAGTAAATGATATGCGCGTGAGTGGTCAATCCGTATTCTGTGTATCCGTCATCCCCGCTCGTCACGTTCGTGTCACTGGAAATTTGCTGGTAAAATGGCTACGTAATATGTCACGTTTCTTTTCAGGTCAAAAGATTAAACCAGCTTATCTCCTTTCCTTTCCTTAAAAATCTTCTGACAGGCTCATCATTTCGGTCGGAGAGTTTTATTTCCGTCAACAGCTCTAGTAAGCAAGAATGTTTGCTTACTTTTTGATCGATCTTTTAAACTGGCCTTTAAAAATAATAAGTAAGGAACAAGTGATTTGAAAAGACTAGCGGTATCTTCAGTTTGAAAACATTTTACATTCTTACCGAGGCAGGCGTTGCGCACTAAGCAGGCGTATTTCATTTCAGCAGCTACCGCCTGCTCTACATGTTGCAACAGTACGCCTCCAGTTTCGTTTTCTCAACGCCTACCCTGATACTAATCGTCGGTATAAAAGTGAACGTCCTTCTTTGACGTACAGGCGTGCTATTCTTACCGTAATGGCTTACCGTGTCGAAAAAATCACTTAATAGTCGACTACTCTACGCCTCGCACGCAGCTGAAGGCGCGAGGTTCTAATCCTATATAAAGCCAAAACATAACGCCATAATAATTTTATTATTCTATCGTTTAGTGGATAAATCGTGGAACTACTGCGCAGTCTTTAAGTGTTATGGCCAGCGCGCACTGGCGATGGCACCATCTTGCTGGATATGCTGAACTTTCGTCTTGTGTACATCTATTGCACACTCTGTACGCGTGGAACAAACGTTCTTCTTACTTAGCCGAAGCCGGGGCTAAAGTTCATCTCACAAGTATTATAACTGATATGACAATCCGGGTATATTTAACATCGCAGCCCGGATGTCTTTGCACATAGGAATGGCGCATTTTTCGGTTATGTGACTTCCCTGTGCGTTGGCCTTCATTTTTCCCCCGTCTTACAAGTAAGCACCTTGCTCTATTATAAGGTTTATGAATAACACTTATAGGTACATGAAAAGCCTGTTAATTTAAGATAAGATGTGCTTCTGTTTGAAAAGTGCCCGGTCCTAAAACGTGTTGGTTTGCGTACCGTACTCTGACAACTGAGTGCTCTTAGTTCTACGCGTTAGAGAAGATCAAACCGGTAATGCAACGACCGAACTACATATTTAGAGATTACAGTGGGATTTGACCCCAATAACCAGCTACAAGCAAATCAAGAATCCATGGATAATCGGAACAATATACAAACAAAAGTAAGCACTGTGTTGTTTGTTAAAAAAAAAAAAAAAAAGAAGCGTTTTATTCATGGTTTCAGTACAGCTGTGGTGGTTGTGTGGGAGCATTATGCATATAGGTTATGCCTATGTTTGAACTATATAGGTTCAGTTCTAAAAATTTCAGGTAGTTAGTTTCGACTTTGGTTATCACAACATTTTTGAACGAGCCCAAGCCACAAATCCTAAAGCCTTAACACGTAAAAAGCGTTAGTCTGCATGTTGATCAAGCGTTTGAAATATTTATCCTTGTTTATGTATTAAGAGAATCTGAGCCGCTAAAGAAGCAAGCTGGCTTAAATTAGTAGATCGCCTTAAGGTTATGCAGGGTCGGAGTACTAGAACACGTGTAATTCAAGGGTAGAAAGGTTGCAGTCAATGGTAGAATACATTATGGACCTATTACAGTATCCAAGGGCTGCATGAAACAGGATTTAATGTTTAATCAGTGCAAGATATCGCTTACAAAACGTATGATGGCTTTGGCAGTCGTATCCAAACAGATCCTCTCGAGTCTGTTTGATAGGACACTGCTAGCCGACAGTCAGCCCGGAAAGAATATACGATAACATTTCAAGTTAATCATTTAAACAACACCTCAAATTTTATTATAATGAAATCAGTGAGATTACCACTACGCATTACTTTCAATAGACTCACATTTAAGCTCTTATTTATTTTTTTTTTATTGTTTGCAGACTGGACTATTTCCTGTGTCCCCATTGGCCGCTTCTTGTGTAGCCCATAAACCGAACGGAATTTAGTTATAGTCTATTTTCATATAATAGAACTTCTAGGTGTCAGAACAATTAGAACTATGGAATAGTTACGCTAGTGCCCTTATTATCTATAACATAGCATTACGTATCACTTAATAACTATAGGTTTATTACTATAGGCGAGTTTGTTACTCTATGTTTGATATATCTCGATTTTTATATATCGATATTTATTATATTGCTACAAGCCAAGGTGCATCTAATTTGATTCAATTTTTACACTTACACGAGCTGCTTTTTTCAGTTAATTTTTATGCACTCCAGTGAAGTTACATTGTATAATATTTATAGAATCAATTTAGCTGTTTACCGAAACACGTAAGTAGACGTTACATATTTGTGCCCCGTACATTTTTCACTTCTAGCTAATCATTATCGACTAGCTCAAATAAACTTAATTCCAGAGCCAGCACTTCTACGCTCGCAAAAAGCTCTAACTGTATAAAGCTAACCGTGGCGCAAAATTTGTAGGCAAAGCCAGAATTAAATACGCTATTTTTTGTCTTCAGCTTTCAAGGATTGATACAAAAAAATACGCACCTTAATATTCTCGTTCTTATTTGGCCCGTTGCTGAATTTTTGGGGTGCTACATATGGAAACGCCGGCTGTAGCTCCTTTGCAAAGTCAAAGTATGTTTATGCTAACTGTTGTTTTATCATCTGATACACGTTGTGGAACGAAGTACTAAATTTGGTGTCGATCAAGAATATTGCCGAGCAACTTGCCCTACCGTGCTTCAGCGGATCTTAGTCAACAACAATCGCCGCGAAGGACTGAGACGTCAAAAAAGCAAAGCAAGTACGCACAAAGTGGATCATCAACATAGAACATATTGTGACACGTGGAAAAATTCAATACAGAATAAAGTGGTAGACAAGGCAAATAATCAAGTTGCCAAAGATCCTGAGGTTGTAAGTAACGTAAGTCAGCGTGCAAAACAGATAAGCAATGTGCACTACAACGAAATGGTGAACAGGCCTTCAGCCGGGATAGAAACGAAAATGAAAGATAAAAAATCTCTATACAACGAAAACGCAGAAGCATCCCAGTAGATGTCGCTAGGATGGATATAATCTGCTATCACCACAGGATGTATCTCTTCAATGATGAAACGGTAAATTTCTGTTCTACGTAAAACGAGTGATGTAGAACTCTGTACTGTGGTGGATGAATTGCACACAAGCATCTCAGCAGAAGGAAGTATTGCTCGAAAAAATATCAGGCAATAGAAGTCGGTTGACTTCTTTCGGTGCCATTGGGGAATGCTGTTTCCCGGGAGAACATACAATCCTTTACTGTTTATTATCAAATCAGAACGTTTAATCACGAAGCGGCGAGCAATGCTATTTTTTTCAATTGTACTTATAGAAACCTGCGCTAAAAGCAGTCTACAAGTAACGAATTATTTACAGATTCGTGGCCTCGTTCGGAACAAAAAACGGCTTTTAGATTTGATAGCTAATAATAGCCAAAAGATGTATTGAAGATTGGCGAGAAGCGCGTATCATTTTGGCCTTGATCAACGACCATGAGGCGCACGTGGAAGCGCTAGCTGAAACTATCTGGACGCCCAGTTTATATTTTCAAGCTAAGGAAGGGTTCGCCGGTTATTATTACGGTGAACATCTGAAACTTCGCAACAAAGGAAGGATGATCGGCAATAACCTATCCGATTACGCTATTGCTGCGGTAAATTCCGTAGGCAGAATTGCAGGCTAGATCGCCCCCTTCGCGAATATTACTTTCGATGTTTTAGAACAGGATGAAACCCCACCTGAGCAGACGCGAAGTTTCTATGTGACTTACCTCGGATCAGCGCCGTGGTAACGTGTTTGCCTATTAAAGTTAGGTGCTGTGGTGGTTTAAATCTAAATCCGGGCGTGGACGTACTTTGTTGGGAGCTCTTGAGTACCGGACCTAATATATTTGCATTGTTATTGCTTATATAAAGCGGAAAAGTTATTGTCCCGGCCTGAAATCCTGTGTTCAATTGCAATATATAGCCCCATTTGCGTACGAAATTTTGAAAATGAACATTTTTTCCGTACAAATAAAATCGAAAAGAGAAATATAGCCATTAGCGCTGTTCTGCAGTCTATGATCTTACATGAGCACTTCACGCGAGGATTATTTCAGTCATATGGTAGTGGACACGCCAACGCAAATAGTATCCACAGAGAAGACAATTTTCGACAGTATAATATTATACATCATTTTGGCAATTTTAAATAACACCGCAAATTTAACGGTGAGAAGCGAAACATGTTAATTTGTTTTATTTACGTATCTGCTTTACTAAGTTTAATAGGTCCACGGATCTATCTAACTCAAAACAACTTTACCCAGGTTGGGCCTGTTTGTTCTGAATCGGGGTTCCATTCTGGGAAGAGCTGTGTGGAAAATGAAGGTGATTCGGGAAACACTTTTGCCCCTAAATAAGCTCTGATTTTCGCCATAGTGTTGCGTAAGCAAGTTTACTAAACTTGTTCTGTATGAGTATGTGCGCCACAAAGGCTGTATAAAAAAACTGCTTAAATTACATATTATACAAGCTATTTGGTGATAGCCCATAGCTATAGACGATATCTATATTATAAATGTAATTAAAATTTTACTTTTACTTGAGTAAAAGGACTCCGTCGGCTTGCACAGATTTTTTTTCTAAGTTGATGGATTTCTTTAGGTTGATCGGATGAATACATTTCTTGGGGGAGTTTGTTGTTTGATTCCATAGGATGTATTAATTAAAGGAAACTATTTGCTATTTGGTCATTTTGGCTCTTTTTTTTTTTCATAAAATTTTTCTACGTCAACGAGAAAATTGCGGGGCATGAAATGGGCTAAATTTTTGGCGGAACTTTTCAAAAATATTCTACTAACAATATATATAAACTATATCTGAAAGTGATATTTCGGCATGAAAATTACAAACCCTTTATCTCATCCACGTATCAATGGAATGAAAATGTTTTTTGAGGAAATTTTTAATAAGTGTTGATTGAAAAGTTGTAGCGACTGATGTGGCGAACCTTTAAATGTATTTTCTGGGGAAAACACCAAAATATCGAAGATTTTTTTCTATGTAAAATGCAGCTTTTTTGACACTCGTTCAATACAATAATTAATAAATCTCAACGAGCTTAGTGAGCGTGCAGCGCATCTTACTGTAGAAACATCACTATTTCGGGGAAAAAAATATTAGTTGTGATTAAATTATACAAATGTCGTAACATAAAAAAGAAAAGTTCTTGATACCGATCAGAAGTTCTCGATGAGCTGAATCGAAATATCAATATATATTCATATACGACCAATTTTCAGTTTTTGGACCGAAAATACCGTTTGGAAAAATGATCTCTATGAACTCAGTAAAAATGCGATACATACACTCATACTTAAAATTATTTTAGTGAAAACTGCGAAAATCTTATTGGTGTTATTGACCTTGTAGAGAATGAAAGGGCGACTTGAAAGCTCAAGTGGCAGATGAAGGGTTGGTTGTCCTGAAAAAAAAAAGTGTTGTAAGTTATTTTGAGGGAACGACAGCAAAATATCAAAAAAGTAAAACTAAGTAAGTGTAATAAAAAAATTAACTCTTCTCAACCCTTGATGGAGATCCAAAGAACCAATACATTAAATATATATATATATATATATATATATATATATATAAAAGCGTTATTGTAAGCCAGTAATAAGGCTGTTGATATACATACGTAAATATTTGCATTGTATTTTTTTTTAGTAGAATTTTTATTTAGTAGAATATAAGTTTTATTGCAAAAAAAGAAACAGACTCAGTCTTGGTGTGATGTCTAAGGATTCTCATAAAAAAAGACAAGATTTTTAAGTCTTAAAAGTTGTACAATAGCAAACTCTTTTGCCAACGGCACGAGGAAGACATAAGCAGAAACAGATATATTATTTAGATCAATGCGATTCCTTTCCGCTAGAGGAGGTTCATCTTATCAAATTGCAGACGTCGCCACATCAAAGACTAGTCTTACTTTTTGTCGAAACAAGTTTTTGCCACGATAATAAGATATGAAGGATAAAGATAGTGATAATATATATATATATATATATATATATATAAGAGCAATGGTGCTTTGTGTAGCAACAAGCATCTCATATTGGAGATCAATTTATTAGACATATTTTGATAAATATTATAAGCTCTGATATTATAAGTTGTCCCCCCTATAGTGTCATTATGCATACTCTATCTAAATTAATTAAACAGTAAAATCAATAACGACAAGCACCAGACTGTGTATTTCGCTTCCGCTATTCGGTTTCTATCGCTATTTAGTTTTAGGGTCATATCGCTTTAGCTGTCACTTATTGCAGTTCTTTTTCTAGGCTATAACTAGTGAATGAATGTGATTCAACAAAAAAATCAGAGGATGTCGCTCTGTTCCAGCAGAGTCGACTTCTAAACTAGAGTTAGGGATTCATGAGGCCAGTCCACTTTCTACTTTCGTGCCTTTTCCTAATATTACACAATTGGCAAGTGGTAAAACAGCGAATTTCTGTGACCCTATGTTACATTTGCAATCCCACCAGATACCAAAGATACTATAAATCGCTTTCTTTTAAATGACAAGACAGTTATTTTGGGGCGGTGTATTCCATGGAAATGGTAATGCTCTAGTATCTGGTCCTATCATTCCGTTCAGCTGTGCCTCCATATGGCGTGCAGCCACTACCACCACAGGGTCCCCTTTGCCCCTGTTCTGTGTCCAACCCATATCACCATACCAATCTCTAGGTTTTGCGCCAGCCTTCGGGCGTACTCGCCAGGGGGCGCCCTCCATCACTGTATACTCCAGCGAAAACGATACTGCATCAGTACGGCCTGCCTGCGGGCCCGCTGTTGTTTCTGCCACTGGCTGTGGCTGTTGAAAGGAACGAATAACACTGGCCACCTTGTCTATCAGAAAACCTCGCTCGGAACAGCGGGTAGCAGGGTGTGCAGAGCGATACCAAAGCCGTGCGTAGTAGTGCCTCGTAGGCCATCTACGAGAGCCCTACCTACTTTTTCTCCCTTTATTCCTTGCCAGGTTCTTGTTCTGCATCACTCATCAGTGTGTGTGTGTGTGTGTGTGTGTGTATGTATGTATACGTGCCGTTTGTATCCTTCCGTCCAAATCCGAAACGTTTGGCGAAAGGTACTATACACAGCAGCTGCCGCTGTCATACGGCACCTACTCGTCGGCAAACGTTTTCGGCAAACGACTAATGCTTCAAGAAGCTCAAGAAGCGGGCTGCCGGCTATTGACAGCAGCTTGCGAGGAAGCTCGTAGTAGTCGTTACGGCACGGTAGAACTAACGGTGTGCCGTTTACGTTCGAGTGTATCGTGGCGACAAGGCTTGAAGGCAAGAAAGTAGGATCAGGGACGTCCGCAGCCGAAGTGGTATTAACCGGCCAGCTGTTGAGCTAGTGGAGCGACTCATGGTGAGTGTTGACCTAAGCGGTCTACCCATCGGGGGTACGGGGCGTGGGCAAGATTAATGCCTACGGTGCTGACCAAGTTGCTTGCGATATTTGATAGTTGAACTTCGTCACGCCGAACAAATATCTACGGTTTTACTGTAAGTTTTTGTTACCTGACCACTCACTTCTTTGCAAATCAGCAGCGAATATCTAGGGAAGGTAGCGGGAGACGCTAGATTGAATCCATATGGCGCCACAGGTTGCAGGCTTTTGGAGCTTTAGTGAAGTGGCACTCACTCTGGTACCAAGTTGATGTATAGCAGAGCTGATTGTTATCACTTATTAACAATGAATCGGAGGCTTTGCCTTCGGATTAAACGTAAGACGGAAAGGTATAAAGGTAAAGGTTGCCAGAAATGTGGCATTTTTCGACGCGACGGAAACTGAACCAGCCTGTTCTAACTCAGCATCGTCTACGCACGTTCGTTCGTTCGTTCATTCATTCATTCATTAATTTAGACATCCGTCGTGATGTTATCTACTAACAGGCGGGCATCGCTGGGGGGCATCGCTGTTGCTGTTAAATACGCTACTCTAGACATAAGCACATATATGAATATTGAAAGAAATGCATGCAGGTAAAAGCTGCTGTTAAACTAGCAGCTAGAGGCAGATTTTAGAAGTACCCAAAGTTGAAAAAATGAATGGAGGTTTTAATAATATGCGGAAATGTCACATATAGGTATGCATTAAGTGAGAGCGCATACGGTGCAGCTGGCTTATGCGCACAAACATGTGGAGCTGGCTGACTGACTGACTGAAAGTTTGAGGGGTTAGCGCATACTTGATACAAGGTAATTTGCAACCGCTTCGCGCTCTAAAAGTGGCAAAATTCTTAATAAATGCATTAAAATAAAAAATCTTTTTGAAATTACTGGTTCGACCACCGATTAAAAGGGCAAATCGTGCTTTAGAAAGGCTTATAGAGGATTTGAAAGAAACATACTACTACATCATTCCGGAAACCTATTTACAGAAGCTTGCATCGTTTTTTCAATGGAACTTTTTCCGTTAATCTGAATGGCATGACAATACTTGCGGGGTCTAAATTTTAAATGAAATTTGACCAGGCAGTCTATCTGAGAGATATTCTCGTAGATGTCTACACTGCGTCGTTATCTGCATGCTAGTTTTAATATGTATGTCTAAGTAGCAGCCAATTTCTTAGTGTGTATGTTTGTATATTTCAACCCTTAAAATTGTATGGGTTGTTTAATCGGATTAATTTAGTGTAACCGATCTGGAAGATATCTAAACGACGATCTAAGTTTTTACACGCTTCAATACTTTTATATGCCCCAAGGCTATCTTACACTTATGTAAAACTTCATCTCGCAAAGACTTCAATCCTATTTACCATCATTAGGTCAAGCATGGCTTGCATAGACGTGTATAGTCATTCCTTGCATAGCTGTAATGCCTATACATGTCCATGCACACCCTTCATCTTGAGAATGCTACAGTATAGTCTAAGTAGATTGTAACACGTCACCTTATCTGCACATACAAATCTGAGCTAGTCTCTCTTTTGCTTGTTACTAAATAAGGCTTTTCCTAGGTTTATCAGTTGCAAATACGTGACAACTTCGTAGCCGAACGGAAGAGATATCAATATGAATGCCATTTTTTTTTCCTCTATATAAATGACGATCCTCTCGTTTCTAGTAGAGCGTAGTAGAACGCGAAGCCTCTATGAATGAGCCTAAGATACCTCGCGTCGGGAAGGAATCACATATAGGGAATCGGTGCAGGCTCGTGTGAGATCCAGTACTCTCTAGTATTACTTGATACTAAGATTTAATCGCATTGAGAGTGAAAAGTTCGTGTTTAAGCCTACTGAGAGCAACGTGTGCCTGAAATATTGCTACATTTGCATGGCGTTGTAGGTAGATATATATATATATATATATATAGACAGGTATTATGCCAATACACTAACGTCAAAGTGCTGGTTTCAGTGTTATAGCAAATCTGACATGGCGGGCGCTCGATATATGACTATAGGGCGATAACTGCGAGAAATTTCCGATATTACTACAGGTAACGCAGTATTTAGATCGGCTCGCAAAATTCAGAGAGTATAACGCTTCTAGCCAGCAGATATATTGGCAAGCTATAAAGTTTGAACAAAACCTAAAAAAAAATTGTTTGGCCGTATCATACATTTAGGACTTAGTACTGTTAGCAGATCTGCGTCGATAGCTAGAAAGAATTCTATGCTATTGAAATCCTGCTTAGAAATTTAAAGTACTGCGATTGCCGGGTCCTATTTTTGTAGGGACATGGACATCGACGGCTACGATTGCACAGTACAGGCTCCGTTATTCGCATAAAGTTACAATTACAAGAAGTAATGGGTAAGTTGGGACGTGTGTGTTACCGTACTCTGTAATGAGAACTTTTTCTTACTCACTGTATGCCCTTACAAAAACTGCAAAAGGACAGCATACATTTTTTTCTTTTAATGTTTAAGGCTGTTGACCACTTGTGCAAAAACGCGAATCATTCGGTTCCATAACGACGTTAAAAAGATAATAAGTTAGCTTTATATAAAATAATCGGCTGTGAGGATTAAGCTCACCTGTTCTTTTCTGAAGGGAACTTCAAAAGGACCAAGTTTAGAGCGTGAATCACGCTCTAAACTGAAAGCAGCGCCTTTCCCTTCTACAGACGTCCCCCTGATCATCAAACGATTAGAGCAACTCAAGCTTTTCTTTTTTTTTTTTTAATATGTTAGAGAGAACTGACTTAAATCTGCCTAAGTGGTACCTGCCTTCATGTCATATAGTAGGACTATAGTTAATGCACGCATACCAATGATAGGTGTTGATATCCGTAAATGAAGTCGAAATTAGATTCGTTATTGAAGTGTTCCTTTCTTTTGCCTTGCAGATTCAGTACTATCTTATCTCAAGGTAAATACACTTTAGTGCAGGCCGACCATATGCTTTGTACTTTAACTTTCCGCTACCCGTATGAAAGTTACAGCGTTAGGAAGAACAATATTGTATAAATTATGCTTCGATGAGTGTCAACTAAACGTCTGTTAGATAAGAGCAAAAGCCACTCTTTGTGGAAGACGCCACTGTGAAGAATGGTTTTTTGAAGTTTACTGGTCTCTAGAACTGTATCTTTGATTTATTTAAAGCGCAACGGGACCCATAGACAGAATTCAATGTACCAATTCAACTTTAATTCATTCGTCCAGATGTGTAGGTGTTTAATTACTAGGTAGTTGTGTTAGTGTAGCGGTGTGACCAAGACCAACTTTAGTAAGCGGAGAAATAAATAGAACCCTGTGTTTATTCTAAAATTTGTGCAGTGTTGTACAATAGCTATTTGACAAAGAAGAGGGTTAAGTTTGGAAAAAAAATCGATTTGGGTATCTCATTAGATGGAGTTTCGAACAATTAATAGCGGCAAAGCGCGTATATGAAAACAGAAAATGAGGTTTTGACGCTACCAGGAGCCGTATCGACTATCTCGTTTTTTGAAAGAAAAAATTGATGTATACCTTCAAATACTATCAAAGGTTCAGAGTGTTTGAGATTCACACGGATCAAAATTGTAGCAAACATCACGCTTTTCGATTCTCTTCTTTGACCAAAGCTTTGAATTCAATCGAACATTTGTTGAAGTAAAATGGTTATTTCATTTTTCTACTATAGTGTCGCCAGTCCCAAAGCGACATTTCTACTCTACGCGAGCTCAAAGTAAGTTACATTGTATAAAAATCATTACGTTGAGTTATATTGTATGATCACTTTAGCAACTATGGGTCGAAACCAGATGCTTAACTTAACAAAGGGGTTCAAACATCAGAGGAACTGTGGGGCCTCCGGTACGGTTGAGCTTTGTGTGATCGCGTACACGTGCAAGTTGAAGTAAGTTATTGTACATTCGCCCTTGATGACGTATTATATAAAATTGTTGTTTAACAACTTTATTGACATAGTACGTTGTTTGAACTAAATAATATTGCCGACATACACATTCCAGATAGTCACGATCAAAGGCCGAAATCTACCGTGGATAACACCAGAACCATGCAGAACTATCGTAAATATACTGACGTCAGTTAAGCTGATTCTGACATTGCTACTGTTCGTCCTTTGATCTCTCGAAAAATTGCGAGTCGTAAATGTGCACCGGTATCGCAGTCTACGCAGCGAAACCTCTTCTGCGGACCTGATTTGCCCAAGTTGGCACTAAATTATTATTAAAGCTCCTACAGCCATAATTACAGCCTTTTCTAGAAGAAAAAAAAAAAAAAGAAAAAAGATTCCCTTAACTGTGTGAAATAATGATCCCATCTCTAGCTCATACAACCCCATTTTGTCAGGCGGAATGGGTCAGCGATAGCGATATCTTCAATTGATGTTCACTCATCCCGTTTCGGCCGTATAATAAAAGAGTCTTTGAGATTACATTCAGATTTTCAAAATACGCCGCGTTACGAAACATCCGCAATGCATTGTGTTGGCCTGATTTATAACTCACACTAACTCCGTGGATGGTGTTCTAACATTGACCAAAAAATACCGTAGTTATAAACTAGTCTAATTTCTCCAGAGATGGTGATCAAGACATTTTAGCTTCCTTTTTGCTAGACGTTTTCGAAGTGTAGCTGTTAAAGAAGACGCGTATAAATTCTTCCTTTGACAGATGACGAATTATAATGGTTTATGGTATCCGCTGGCGGATTACGATATGGAAGAGGGTAAATGTCTGGTGAAGCTATCAAGATCCACTGGAGGTGAAACAACATTTCCGTTGTAGGAAATTTGAAGCGTTCGTTGAAAACCTCGATGACTCGGCGCGTAATGTTTCACCAACCGAAAGCATACGCCGGTTGACCTTGATTGATCCTAGCCCGAGCTTTTATTGCTACGTACACGATGATGGTACGCATCAGGGCTATAAGTTACAACGGAACTGTTACGCTTGACTTGTTGAGGGGATAGATTAAAAACCGTGAATGCGTATTGGTAATACCTACTTTGTTGTTTTCTTATTATTGCTTTTTTTTTTTTTCGGAAAAATGTTGTACTTGCTGGTGTCCTCAACAATGGATGGTGTAACGAACGAAAATAATATCATTGACATAGTCTGTATTCAGTCAGATAAGCTTGTACTGTTACATTCAGTATTCGACGGAACTTGTTTAAATATACGTTCATAGATTATGGAGTGATTGTACTATAAAAGTTGACATATGG
>NW_019213253.1:89726-138349 GCF_002532875.2 Varroa jacobsoni | reverse complement strand
TACGTTATTTTCTATATACAGTATTGTATAGTATTTAATACGATGGACATTAAAAGTATTTCATGTGTGTTCGTATGTGTAGAAAGCCTTGCATTTAGGCCCATTCGTATTTGGCCTGGATTCAGATAAGTGCTTAATGGATTCCTATCGAAACGTCTTATCTATCGAACGGTGTTAAGTGACTGAAATGTGTGATTTGTGTTATTGAGATTCAATAGTTGAATTGATGTTTTCTAGTGATCGTCAATTGGCTGTCTAAAGAAACAGGTATATGACTGTATGAGTTCTTGAACAAAGAATGTGTCTTATGGTCGACAACTTAAGTCTGATATCTTGTCAGTTTTAGGGTAGAAAGTGTTACGCTTTCACGACTCAAACTAGCCTTCGGTTTTTAAGTCGTAAGCTTAAAAGACCGAAAGCCTTCAAACAAAACACTTTAGCAAATATATGGAAAATGATACGTAACTGGTATTTGCCGTACGCACGTGTTAAGCAGTTGTTTTTGTTTTCGCCTTGCGTTTGTCTTTCCTTCCACCGTTTTTTTTTTTTTTTTATTAACGCGCACCATTTATATGCTGTATAATCTCAAGGAGGCTTGCCACTTCTAGCAGAAAACTGTCTCCTATATGTAGCCACATGCTGTTCGGAAGCTTTAGAAAACTCACACAGAAATGTCTGTGTGTGTTCGTCAATTATCCTTTAACTCCAGGACTTCTAACGTAAACGCATAAACGAAACGCAGCAATTTACTATTAAGGGTAAACGTTCTTATTTTGGTAACGAAAGCCATAAAAATTCTGTTTCCCAAAATGGTAAAATCCAATCAAAATGATAGTTTACGATACCGGTACTGTCAAATTTCTATGACATCCCTGCTAAGGCCAGACACACTGTGGCGATAAGAAGTTCAGTTGGGCTGAACATATGACGGTATGCAGTTGGCTGAAATAGCATACAGCCCAGGTGTATTGGTTGACCGACCCACTCTCGATGCACATATTTCGAACTGGTATAAATAGCATTATTTTTTTGGACAGTATAGAGGAATTTTTGAGGGCTGAAATGACGTGATTTAAATGACCGTTATGGGGTTTTCTCTCTTTCAAAATGAAGCGCACCATTTCCACAGACTACTATGATATGCAGAAAGGTTCTCAGAAACATAAAAAGGAGAAATCCAGGTCGCACAAATTATTGGTAACATACATTGGTCAGGTTCCCTTTTTTTTGACTGCTGGTGATCTGTAGAGAGAGTTTTTCACATTGAATCAAAAAATGGCAGTCAATAATCCTTCGGTAGGGTCCACACAATAGGAGGACTTCCGCCGCATAAAGTGACCGTCCCTACTTCTAATTCTCGCAGCAGGCGAATTACACTTTCGTCTGCAGCTGAAACAGTAGCCAAACCGTTAAATGAACTGAAAATTAACCCAGTTTCGGATAATTACTCTATATATATATATTTCGAAGATGCTTATCGTTTGTGGGTCGCGCGTCCAGCAATAATTTTTTTCTGGTATTCACCGGGCATCTTGTTCTTCTTTGTTCTAGCAAAATATTCTTTTTTGTTAGTCGTAGAATTGTAGTACATGAAATTTTCAGAACTTGCAGTTTGCGTCATATTCATACTTTATGGCCTTCACAATTAGAGAACGGTTTCAGGTGCGAGTCTACAAACTTGAACTTTATTTTCGTTGCTATGAGAAATGACGAATCGGCACATTGAGGTGGATTAAGTATTATGAACTCACTTAAGGTAACCAAGCCAATTAGTTTTCTTTATAGGGGAAGCACCCGGCCAAACTCAGACAAAAACTATACAGGCGCGTTCTAAACTTAGCATTTTAGAGGGTACCCTTTTCTGTTAAAACAATGTTCGGTTCCATGCTAGTGGCGCCATTAATTAGCTATAATATGCACTCACTTAACATAAAAACCTCAGGGCAGCCACCGTGCTGCCTTGACTTCTCATCCTACCTTGAAAAAAAAGCATTGTTTCGAGGTCTAAGCTGGTTCTCACCGATCACGGTTTTCTGAAGTTACATCTACGGTTGTAGAGGACGCGGTATGAGACGATGCGCAACCATGACCTTTACTCCGTGATCTGTTTTTCACGAACGCTAGAATTCTTACCGTTGTTACTTGTACAATGCAAATGTTGCGTACACTAAGTGACTGTATTTTTAATGTATTTGGAAGGGAGGCGCTAGGTTTCTTTGGAGAAAAAAATGTATCTTTACTTGCACCTCCTGTTTCAGTTTTTTCTCCATTCAGGACAGCATATTTATACATTTCGCCGAGTTAATAAAAAAAAAATGACCTATTTAGCCTACATATCTTTGACGCGCTAATGCTTGCGCATAATTCTGTACGCGAACCTACATGCCCCGAACTTCATGCGATACGAATGTACTAAAGAATAACCAACTACTACGACGAGGAAGCTCTGCGCACTCGAAGAGTGGCCCAGTGATGACAAGAACACGAGGTACAATACGACTAAATAGAACGAACCCTGTCGTAGGGTTTCTCATTATTGTTGATGCCTTTTTGTATCTGTTGATCATTTAGCGGGTAAATAAGCTGACGCATACGTACGGCCTGCTTGTTACGGTAGCCATCTTGTAACGGAGGCGCACCAATGATGTACAAAGATGGGCTACGTAATTTTTTTTATCGACACGCACGCCGCTTTTGAAATTAAATGAGTTTTTTTCATCGACACTAAAAAACTTATAGCACCGATACCCTCGCAACGAGCAATCTGGAATATATTGCAAATAATGAGTATACTGATGTTCTTTGATCGTCTTCAAACGTCACTCCGAGGTAGTGCCTTTTCTTTAACATGGAAAGATCATGGTGAGCATTTTTACTCGTGATAAGAGTTCGATTTAGAATAAACTTTTATTGAATAAATAACTTTATATAATAAACAAATCCAATTTACATCATACGATTGGAGAAGCTTAGGTCAGTGAGTCAGCTGAAGCTTAAATGATCGAAATCAGTATAAAATCACGATTGCAACCAACACTAAACTTCAATCAAAATTTTACTTGAATTCAAAAGGTTCCATAATTTAAATTAAGCGTTCAGCCATTTGTACGCCGTTGCTCGTGTTTTAGAATTAACTAGAATAGTATATTCTTTAGCAGCAATTCTCACAGTAATTTTTGCTTGATAGTTTAGTTTTTTTATGTTTCGAGTTTTACGTCTCCGTACAACGTTTTACGTGCCGTTAACCACTCTATAAAACGGCTAGCTCCCAGCACGAAATGAAGCGTGTCTATTCCCGAATTCGAATTTTGCCGCAACGTGTCTCTAAGATCAGCTGGCAAGTGCTAAACTATCAAGGGGACTTTTGCATTATATCCAATAACTCACGATCAGGCCCTATATTGAGAAATGCGTATCATTTAATTTACGACAGTTAAGAGTATTTATTTTTAGATTTTAGGTAACGGTCAGTATAGCCTAGACGAATTAGCGACAATCTCTGTTAGAATATCGCTAAAATTTTACGTATTGTTATATGTTAATTTAGAATGCGTCTGTGCCTCTACAAACTAAAGCAAATTTGCATTGACCAGTAAATATATTTAATATAATTTATGCGAGCAGTTGGCGTTGTTCGCAAACATAAAACAGGACATGTACGAAACAATTTTTTTTCGCAGCTACGGTAAGGAAAACAGCTTTGGAAAACTTCTCCACGATTCAGATTTATTAATATACATATAGGTTTTCCTCTAGTGTTACATACTACATTAACGTTGTGGTTAAGTACTACTGTTTCACGGTGACTACTACCGCTATAGAGACAACAAAAAGTACTTATGTCGAAATGTGAATGTCACGCCGGCACCAATACATAACCCCTCGAACCACTGCAACCGCTCGCGAAGCTTGCAGCAATGCTCGTCTTTGAAAAGATACGAAATCTTACGCAGTGAGGCTGTGAGGGGGCTACAATTCTGACACTCCTGTTCCTCATGCTGGCAGAGACTCGAGCGAGTATCTATTATGCGCACTGCTTTGCACTGAAGAGCACCAGACCAGGCCACGCCAATGGAGCCATCTGTGTTTTCCACAATAATACGATTGACGGCCCTAAGCTGTGACAAGTAGCTGATAACGCCATTGCATTACGTGGTTAACGATTAAGTCTCGTAGTGGCCTATGTTCGGCCAGCTGATTCGATACGTACTAGTGGAGGAACTCGTCAGTGGCCTGCAAATGCTGCTCTCCGACTTGGTTACTGCGAATGACTTTAACACCCACCTCGGCCAGCCAAGACACGCTCACGCGTAGCTGGCAATCAATCTCCGACCAACACCGATTTTCCTAGGGCATTTATGAATTTTCGTCATTGATATATTTGCAACAAACATAACTAAGTATACCATATACTCAGTTGAAACTTTACCATGAAGTTTTAGCACAAAAACTATACACTGTTAGAGGGCGCAACTGTTTGTGTCCAAATGTCCAAATGGCACCTGCGCGGACTGCAAAACTGTTCATCGTGATGCCTAAGTGTACACAAGCTCCTAGAATGCCCTTGTGAAGTTCTTCTCTACCGAACGAAGTGAATATTGTAACTGTATGCTCAACATCTAGTTGAAATCCTTTACTTTGCAGAGCAGTCCCTCTGTCTCTTCCGGAATGTAACGTGTTACCCTTCAACAAGACCTTACAATGCGAGAGCTCATGCATAACACTGAGAAGGTACGCAACAAGAAATCACTGCTCTAGACAGAGTCTGCAACGAGCAGCGTCATCATAACGGGCCTTAGCGACGAAAAGCGTCTGTTATAAGCTGCTCTTCGCCTTTGTGACTAGGAAACTGAGCAGCTATTTAGAAGGCGTTTACGCCATATCAATAAAGCAACATGGGTTCCACAGAAACATTGTCCAGGATTCTAATGGACGACGTCAAGTGAGCACCGGTCACGCCACGCTATCCACAGTAAGCGGTGCTCGTCAGTCGCAAAACAGCCTTCGATTCAGGGGCCAGATGTAAGATTATGCCCACGCTGGCCAGAGTGGGTGTTCTTATAAATGTACTCAACTTTGTCACTGCGATTCTACAAGCGAACAGAATAGTCGACATCGACGACGGAGTAGCCGAGCTCCCGCCTTTCACACAAACAATTAACCTGGCTCAGACGGACAACCTAAGCCTTTAGTTAGCCTTCATCTTGTTAGAAAACCCCCTTGAGGTAACAAGAGGGCTGAAAAAGTCATCGTATATTTAACGTATATATAGCAATATACAGGCCGGACAGGATCCAAATGCAGTAAGCTCTAGCCTAATTTCGGCGGTATCACCGGATTTGGGACTGGCTATAAACCTGATCAATGCGAGAGGGATAAAGTCTAGAAGGGAAGGGACAACAGCGGCTACTAACATCTTGTATTTCGCCAGGACGCCTCTTGCTTATATTAATCGTTTTCGTGCTTCGGACTGCTTCTCTCCGCGAACGGCAAAAGTTCCAACGCATACGTTATCGAAGGATGCAGGAAGGCAGTGTCGGCCGCATGGGCGGTTAAATTGTCCATCGTTTGTTCTTCAAAACCGCCCTCAGTTTGGCTGACCCCAGGGTAACTACAATCGCAACGTATGCGATACGCGTTACTTGGGAAGATTTTACAGTGAAAGACCTCGAACAATAAAATCGTGTCGAAGCTTTTTTCTCAAAAAGCACCAGGACAACACATAACGATCCGAAATTGCCTCGCATATCCCCAAGCCGCCATTGCACGGAAACCTACGCCGTCGCTCTGAGCTTTCAGCTACGAAAGCCCTGAAGATCAACTTTCGAAGCTGGGAGCAAACATTTGCGGAGGTCGATGGATATTTCTTTGCTTTAGGTGCGATAAAGATCAATGAAAAAGCATAAGGTGGCTACAGAGACATATTGTCAGTCGCTTTGTCGCGCATCGATCACGTCAAAGGCCTTCAAAAGAACCAAGCTTTTACATGTTTAAAGACACATGTAGGTGCTCCGATAATAATTCAGTATTTAATTGCAGTAAAACTAATTACGGACATTTGTTTTCTAGATATACTAGAAGCCTAAGCCGATTTCGGTATATTTAGATATATATTTCTATAATTTTTCCTTACGTACTGGGACGTCTCAAAGAGCAAATCATGCGCCAGGTCCCGCAGCTGCATATCATTCTAATTCGATGTATTTTATATTCAGCATCATGTAGACATCGTAGACTGGACTGAAATTACGCACCGCAGCCTGTAGTCAATGCTGCAAATAATCTTGAAAATCAATCTTGATCAAATGCAGCTACTCAAACAAAATTACATAGTTAGATTGTATGTTAATCTAATGGGAAGTCTATCCAAAGCAAAGAAGAGCCAACAACATCCGTTGTTACAAACAATAAATCGTGACAACTGCCGATGCATCTACCAATAGCTTCGCTTTCTCAAGGCGGTGCTAGACCCATCCTGGGTTAGATAATTGGGTTATCTAAATACGAAAATAGGTGCCAAGGTACTAATAGGCAACCACCGATAACTTCAAAACGGTCTTTGTCGCTGGTTTTGAGAGTACCCTAACTTGCTTACCCCGAAATCAGCCAGGATATTCAGTGTTTATGTATTATAACACGTCTTTCGAAGATTGATTGTCAGATAACTAGATATGATTTTTCTGTCAATAGAGTAATTTGAAGCTCGAAATCTCTACTATTGAAGTGCGGACGATTATCAAAAACGGTAATTAACTCTTCCGATTGGTACCCTTCCTTGGTCCAGTAAACTGTTTTTTGATACGAGAAAGTAAATCTAAATTAATATTTTGAGGGCTAAAAAGGATCAATAAAAGCTCCGGACTTTGTCAGCTAAAGATTTGCCCCTGCTTGAACTTGTTGTACCGTATTCGCCTATGTGCCAGTTATCCATAGGTCAAATCTCAGAACATTTGAAAGTAAGCAGATGCCTTCGAACAAATTATATTTAATAGTATTTCATTTTTTAGAAGAACACACAGACAGTGCTAAAGGCTCTATGTCATGTCCAGAGCCAAAGTGAGTTTGAAATCCTGTGAGACACGCGTGTCTCAACCGTCAAAAACCGCGTGTCAAAACCGACGACTGAGGTGATTCAGCACGTGTATTCAGCATGGACTAAACTCTCGATGCTTTTTTTCCCCGATCGTATGATAAGTAAGATAATGTAGACCATCACTAAGTGATGCTTACACGTTTCATAAACTCATGCCGTTTTCGCCTATGAAAAATTTGCCCTTTTTTACTGTAATTAAAATGCCTTCTCATCTTTCCAAAATACTTTAGTAGAAACAATTTCTATTTAGTAAAAAACCGTGTACTGCGTCATGCACAGCCCTGAAGTTTCCTAGTCGTTTAGAGACTGCCTTTTAATGGGGCTAAAAATTTATTATATTCGTTAGAAAATGATTTCGGAAGGTTTGAACTCTCGCTACCTGTATATTTTACTTAACAGTTTAACTTAAAACTTGGAAAATTCCTTTTTATGAAATGCTTCGCATTCGTCTGCGGTGTTTACATTTTGTCTGAGAGATGTACAGCGTAGACAACGGTTGTTGAGGAGGTTTTGAGGGTAATGCGTAATACATGATAGAGTTAGCCAAAATGTTAACACTCTTAAGCTTTAGAACCTCATCACAACCACTGCTATATATTACGTTGTTTGAGACTCAGTCACCTTCAAAGCTCTCTACGCCAACATCCATTTAGTCACACCACTGCCATATATAGCCTACCTTTATCAGGTAATGCATTAGAGGCGTGCCCAAAATGAACTGGGTAATAGTATTACCAACCACTTTACCGTGTACATATTACCGCATTTACGCATAACGAGGTACCGGGAATTAAAAATAAATATATTTTTCAACAACATTTCTAATAAATTTTACCACTAGTAATATCAGTGCCTGCGATGCTATCTGAAAACGACGCATTGCTCTGAACTACGGAAACATGAAAAAGACATTAGACGGAAGCTCTTTCAGGCTCGACGTGTAGCTCAGGGCTTATCCTATCGTAACACGAATGTTCGTATACCTGCAACGCGACCTATAGTTCTACCGGTTTAATATAAGAGGCCAAAGTGTGTCTGTCATTTTTATAGATAAATAGCCGAGAACCCGGGTTATTGTCTAAATGGCAGAGGAAAACCGCGAAAAGCGAATAAATTACTTCAGTTAGCCGGACCAGTTTTTTCCAATAGTTATCTCCACTTAAAGTTAAATGAAAAACGTAATTACTCTGTAATAGGCCTGTTACGTAAGCCTAAAAATAGCTTTTAAGTGCTAACCAAGAAATTCTACGTTTGATTTTCACTCGGCCCACGAAACGATGTATATATAGTCAGATTCACATACACACGCAACAAACAGCTAGAGTCTTTACTAATATATGGTATACGGGTGTAATATGGGAAGTTGCAACGCAAAATAAATCAATTCCAATTTGAACAAAACTGTTAAAACTGACTTTTTTTTTTTGTTTTTTTATATAGATACCCTTTTGTGTATGTTGATTTCGTTTTCTTTGTGCAGAACGATAGGTGGAGCATTTTAGGATATGGTAGCTGAAATATGCTGTATAATCGCTGAAGACACCAACTTGTCGCAGCTGTTAGGCTGCCATCATTTGGGACAGGATTGGCAAAGAAACATGGGTTATTGTGAGCAAAAGTTTGTGGGTTCACCTCGTCGATTTTATCACGAAGACCGAGTAGTCGTACGGATAAAGCGGGACCTGGATAAAGCCTGCGCGTATAGTACTAGATCTTGCCGTCCATCTGTCTATAATGTGAGCCACTCTATGGCTGATGTCGTTTTTCGGAGCTTCGGAAAAGTTTGTCTATGAGAAAGGATTGTCGAATCGATTAGCAGACAAAGCATCATAAAAGCACTTCGTTGCCTTTGCAATACTCGCCATGCAAAATATGCACGGGACGAAGTCCACAAATTACATTGTACTACACAACTAGTGAGAAATTTACTTAGTAAGGGATATAAGCTTCCTTTTGCGCGGAAAGCCATATTTTTGCTTATTCCTTTAGCGGGCCTTTGGGAAGGTGCGAATGACCGCTTACAAAACGGGCAAGAGCTGTAAAACAAGCGGAAGACGGCAAATGCGAGGATCTGGCAGGATGATGGGATTGACTGACTCCGATTCCTGACCGATCAAGGGAATTCGCTCGTTAAGTGACGATAACGATATGATTTAAAACACGTGGCAATGACGACAGTAAGGAAAACAGCAGACAGCCTGCTGGCTGAGAAAAGCACAAAACAGGCGCGGCGTGATCGATTATTGGCCACCTACTTAGCCAGCGACAAGTAACCAATACCAATAGCAACTCAATAGAATCCGTCAAGCGTTTCTCCACTAAATACCTCACTAGACTGCAAAGTCATAACGGTTATAATTTACTCTTACATTAGAATTTTAGAAAATGTAGTTTTAGGTAATTTCTTACTCTATAATAATAAAGCTTGCTTTGTTAGGGAAACCAACAAAAGTCCACAGATGCGAATAAAATATCCTCGCTAAAACGTTAACAAGTAGACCTGTTTCTTCTTTGATAAAAAAAAATTCGAATATATGGTTCAACCTTCTGATTCATCAGGGTACAACCTATATATATACAATCTATATAGCCTATGAGTTGCCATAAGACTACAATGACGAAAAGCGTAATAATTTTCAAATAAGTCGAACGCTACCTCAAATTATTGTGATGGTACTACGCCCATAAAGATACACGCACCGCTTCCTTAAAAAGTGAAACAAATGAAACTTATTGTAAAATTACCCCTGCTTACCCAATTCTTTCAACATAAATTAGCCCAAGCGCACAACGACGCACTCAAAAACGCTAATGGAAAGTGGCCTGCGCCAGAAAGAAGACTAAAATTGGATAAAATTACTGTTTAATTTCGTTTTATTAAGGGCACATGCCCTTCTCACTGGAACTGTGGGCGAATACTAAATGAACAGGAGTAGCTATAAACTCAGGAGTTTACATATATTTATACAATATAAAATGTAGCATATAGGTATAAACATAGCTCGGTAAAATACGTGTGATAATACGGCCAAAACCGTATGTCGAATTTTATTGGTAGCGATGAGTGGTTACCGTAAGTATCGCATAAAGCACCCTTCCCAGATTTATAGCATATGTCCATAAGGGCACGTGAGAACTTGCTACTTCATCTTCCGCTTTAAAAATTCTTCTAAGCTGACGGCTAGGCCTTCGAATACCTGGATCTCTATTCTGTGGAAAAGTTAATCGAAAAATGTAAACGGCTCCAATACGATACGCCGTAATGTTGTGCTTGAAGATTCTCGGAGCCTATGTTATGGCCTACCTCATTGTATGTTAGTAGAAATATGGAAAACAATAAAACGCCGTGGATAAACACTTATCTCACCGTGTTAAAAACATTACAGCATAATTGAATGAAATTCAAAACGTTTGAATGTCACTATGCAGATTACTAGTATGGATTCGGGTGTCACCTTGCTCAACTCAGGCCTTATCTTTGTCACACTGTAGGTTTTCCACTTTGTGAAGGACAAATAATGAACGATTAAAAATATATATGGATTCGTTATGCTGTTCTTTCCTAATATAATTATTGTTTATTTGTTTTTCCAGATCGAGAGGTGGCGTTACAGTAGCTTAGTGGCACGCACGTGACAGATCAACACATCTTGAAGCTTAGACACGAAACATATTACGCCAATTAACTCTCCTTTATAAGCACATGGCGCAAAACTTGTACAGAAAGTTACATCTCTAAGAGGAAGTTTACTGAAGCAGCGAAAAATCTATACGAAGCGCACACGGGATGAGAATATACAAATTTAAACATCACGTCAAATATACCATCGTCACAAGCTAAAAAGCCGGCGATAAATAACTAATTACGTTCGGGCCTACAAACGTCCTTTTGTCCACTCTAGAATTGAGGCTTGAATATGGCGGGTGCATCAGGTATTTCCGAAGCGTCAGGATTGTGTGGAGCCGACGAAACAAGCTCTAAGGCGGGAGGATATCAGACCGTAGACAAAAGTGAATGTGTAGAAGAAAAGGCTCCAAGCCAACTTCCCCTACGACCGGACGATGCGTCCAGCCACAACGAACTCTTCAATGAAGATAATGTAAGTCTCTAAATTTAGCATTGAGTTGAAAAGCTTATTAACATCTAGATTAACAACTTCGTCAGATACAGGTCGGAATCGACACTTGAAGAACTGAGAACTTGAAGAAATGAGAGACACTTAAAGAACACTGGGATAAAAGAGAAAATTGTATTGTACTCTACGTTGCATTTATGCTAATTACTGCAATTATAAGCTTTTACCGCTTTTTACTTACCGCCTTACTTTAAGCCGTAACAACCTTATATAAAATGTTCAAATAATGCAATAATATTTTATAGTCAATTCTACAATTCTTCCATAACCAAAAACAACCAGAATGCCTAATATACCGATAGTAACCCTCCAATATAATTTTCTCTTAATTATAACCATTATTGTTACTTATATATATATATATATATATAAAGTTTGCAACATATATACATAATCGTGCAAGTTTTGTAATAAGCAAAATGTGCTTCTTCAGCAAAAAGGGATGGTCGCCTGCCTCCCGCGTTTCGTCAAGGCGTTAACGCTATCTGTGAGCAGCTTGAAAAAGCAACACCACCCTGTGAGAGGTTGTCTCTAAACAAAGTAGAGAAATCAAAGTAGAAAGTGGACCAACCGAAGTAGGGGAATTGTTGCTAACTTTAGATAGCTCTGGAAAATGAGTTTGGCTTTGGATGCTGATGTCGTCGTTGTTTGCCCATAAGGGTCAACAAAGAGCTTGTCAGTGACCATATGTTGGATAGGGTAGAGGACGCTAAACATATACAATCAAATAGTACAGTTCCATGGGCACACACGTCAGGAGACATAGATGACGACGCACTGTTGTTGGGCACAGCCTTTCTGTTAATAAAGAGTTGTTCTTTACTTGTAATTTAATTATCGGACGTGTTAGCGCTAAATCATCGTTAGTGTATTCAAATAGAGATTTTCTGCTGAAAAGATAAAGTACAGGTTTACCGAAACTTAGCCCAAAGTATGATAGATTCATAGATAGAGGTAGTGAATTGGCAAACTACCATCGGCTCCAAACCCGAAGCCGATGAACGAAAGGCAGCTGAATCTTTTCCAGCCAGACGATTCGTACACTATCGAACTTTACTTGAAGGATATTGAAAACCAAAAGGTTCTCTATCTAGCGGATACCCCATCTTTCGATTCTCCCATACTGCTATGAAATACTACTGTTCTAAACAGAAGAAGACATTTTAAAAGGACGTGCAAAAGCTCTGCTTTATATCAATCATCTGGATGTTTGTTCGGGACAACTGTATCTGTTTAGCAAGACAATGAACGTGCTGCACGACCTTTCTTCTACAACATGGTCTAGTGTCAAAGGGCATGACATCGATGGCTATCAATTCGAATTCAACATACCTATATCAGGAAGATGTTGAATCAAGCACGAAATCTCATTTGAAGCTTCATAAAGACACCTCAGAAAGCATACTCTTATCCGACATCGGAAAAAGAAACTAGCGTATATGTCGACGACGCCTTTCATAACATTCGAGAATCGGAATTATACAATATTTCATAAGCGATCAATGACAGGCCGTTGACGCGGACGATGTGAGACGTACGCGTTAAAAAAACTAGAAAGCAAAACCTGTGTAGCATCGAGTCAACGAGCGTCCCTAAGCTAACATGCGTTTACTCTGAGTAAAAACCAAGGTTTTTGGTCCCTTAACCTCGTCTTATAGCTTCCTGCTGTAGTCCTTTAGGCTTCGCTATTACGAAAGTCATCAGGTGAATGCACTCGATCTTGTCGCTATATGAAGCAACGTATGGACTTCTCTTCGGAGAAATTACATTGTCGGCATATGGCAGCATTTTGGTAATAATCGTTTTCGATCATGTCCGTGTTCGAACGTGCGACTTATGCACGACCGGCTGATGATAGCGCTTCAGCCACACTCGAGACTACTCTGCATAAAAGCCAGTGTTTCTAGAATAGATTTTCAAAAGCCTTGTGATTCCCTATTCATATGCACTGTGTCTTTTTTAGTCTACAGAAGCTCCACCTACCTTTAGAGCTCCTCCAGCAGTCACATAGGGTGTGATCTGAAATATGTGCGAAAAAACGGTAAGGTTCAGGCGCTGAAAAGTTCCTCTCAAAAATTTTTGGCGAAGTACGAGAAAGCGTTATAGCAGATTCAGTTAACGTCGTTCTTCAAGAAGAGTTGATAAAAGTCGCCGGTGTCCTTAGCCTTCAGTTGGCAATACGTAAAGCTGTTATCTATCGCGAATGCAGACACAGGCGCTTTATTTAAAGATGATTAATAGTGAGCCACGCATGAACTGCATCTGTTGTTAATCCATGAATATTTTAAGGTATCAAAACATGTGTGAGCTCGACGTAAGGAAATTTAATACATAATTTCGCTAATTTCTAGAAAAATCTGTCCCATTTAGCGTCATAGCTAAAAAAAAAAGTTACTCCTGATCTGAGATGAGGTCTTCAAGTTCATCTCCACAAAATTCTGTCGAGTGTTCTGAAACTGGAATGCTTTCTGCAATGTATTTCCACATAAGATTTGGAAACGTGTTGTGTTTAACACATATTATTTATGGTGTTCGTATATGAGTATTTTCAGCTTTAGCATAGTTCCTGGCAGTCGACAAATTACAGTACCCTCAGAGTGACAATTTTAATAAACTTTTACAAAGTAAGATTCTTTTTTCTTTAACTTTTACAAACATTCTTGACCGCGTCGATGGGGTAATTTGTCCGAATTCCTGCTTATAATCACGAATGAAATTTCTGATTGTTTCGATGTAAAGCATATAACAAAACAAAAACAAGTGAATCTGCGACTAGCGGCTACGACGAAAAATATTGGTGGAGACGTGCGAATCAAAAGCAGGATTGCTGGCGCTGTTTACTTAGAGAGGTATAAAAAGGTCGTCGACGTTAGGTAGACTCTTTGTTAGGTGCTCGCTGCCTAAATTACGAAGACGCATCGGCTGTTGCCGAAATTTCCTTGTTCGATCCTATTAGTTATTGATGAAGTGCTTTGCCCTTCTGCCAGCGAACCTTTCCTGCCGCTAGAAGAAAAATTTCATAGATAATTTTGGCAGAAATAGCGACGAACAGCAGCCAGTATCTGAGCATTTAAACATTCAATGCACATTAGTTTTTCGCACGAAGGACTGAATAAAGAGATCGTGGGCATGCTACTTTTGCCTTCTTTGAACAGATTTTTATTTCAAGGTATCAATACAGTATTAACTAACTAATAGAAATGACCGAATATCAATAAGTACTCACTGACAACCTTAGTGAAGCAAGGGAATGACTTAAAGATGCTATCCGTAGCAGCTATAGTCGTTTATAGTGGTCCTATAAGCACAACTAATAAATGTCTCATCGTACTAGACAAGCTACATGCATATATGGAAAATTCTCATATTTGCGGCGAACATTCTCGCAGCGCCATTACCAACGCTCTACGTAAATCTGACTGGATCTGAGCGATGAATTTTAAAAATGCAACGAATCTTTAGTAAAAGATTGAAATTGAGTGAGCAAAAGTGCAGAGCAAAAAGAACTTTTACCGCACCTACCTCGCTGTGAATATCGAACGTTTATAAAAGCTCAATATCAATCAGCTGGCTTTATCTTTTACTAGAGGAAGATTTGGGCTGGATTTTACCTTGTGATAAAAGACATATTAACGCTACGTTACTTTCAAGACTGAGGAGCAACGAAGTTGCCTATTCTTCAAGTTTTAATTTAATAAACGGGTACCAAAAAGACGTGCCAATAGTTAGTAGCACTCTTCTAACAGTAATTGAATACAGCTATCAGGGGGAATGTCATCGCATTTTTTTTGTTGTCCTGAAACACAGAACAAAAGCTGCGTTAAAGACTCATGTGCCTTCCTAGCTATATAGGTAGAGTTTTTCGTTGCCTTCTTCATTGTTGAGAAACGGTACTTGGTGCTATACTTTTAACGAAGCAACGTTGTTTGCTTAGATAACTGATTATCTGGGTCCTAGCTCATCCTAAAGGCCACAGACCTGCCAGTCATTCTTATTTTTTAAATCTTCTCATGTTTAATCAATTGTCCTTCTTTTAGGGTGAACGAACGGATCATGCATGGTGGTTAACCCAACTTTTGCTATCTCAGCCCGTTTTTTTCGGCACCTGGGACGGTGTATTCACAACCTGTCTTATCCATTTGGTCGGAGCTATTGTCTTCCTTCGGGCCGGATGGATCGTTGTAAGTATTATACAATTCAAGAAGATACATGCTTACGAACATACCGCTATGACTTATATTAACACATAATTCAAGTAAACCAATTCTATCATAGTATTATTTTTTGTTATCAAGTTTTTTTTTACTGATTTATAGACAAAAAAAAACAATATTTGTTTACCAATACATAGCTATGCCAGACACGAAAAGCTAGACTTTTTCTGATTTGGTTGGATAGTCTTACGGCACAATTATCCCTAAGTTTGGCCTTTATCGATAGGAATACTCGGATCGGGTGCGATTGCAACAACACCTAATGAATCTCTGGATCTCACTGCCGAAGAGCATGTACAAAAACAGATATCTATGAACTGGGCACCGCAGCAGCTGGCTTCCTTCTTTACTAGAAGCCTTAATCCAACGGCATAATCTATAATAAAATTTAGCGCCTGATATATTGATCAAACGTATACAATGATGACATTTGTTGGCGATCTCTAAAAGCGTTCGTTTTATGCAGTTAAAGTACAATTGAGGATAGAGGAAATACAAACGATAGTATCGGTCAACGCGTTGTATATGATCTACGTAACATGTTACAAATGGCACAAGTATTGATATATATGATTGTGGCTAGATGCGTATTGCAAGGCCTGAGTCCAAGTACAATAGATTGTTTGTAATAGCTCGAAAAATGGGTTCCGCTGTGCTGGCTCCTTAAACCTGCAGGTGTTATACATAAACTTGAATATCGCTAATTTCTTTTGTCATTTATTTGCTTTTCACAAGTACCTATATATAAAAAACATAGCTGGAATGGTAGAGATAAACCCAGTCAATTGAAATGATTGATTTACCTACATTTTGACCCTGCGGTAGGACCTAGGTAAATTACCGACTTGCGTTGCCCTATCTAGATAGTCATTCACTAAAATTCGATCAAATATTAAATATATTTGAATAGATATCTAGAATAATATTGTTGGAATTTGAATGAGAAACGCGTCGGTCAAAAGCCATGGTATCGGGCAAATTTTCAGTGGCCCACCTTTATTTTTGTCGTTATTGTACACCTATAACTAATAGTTTCCGGCGGTTTCTGATACTAACGTTCTGATCATGGTGAAGTAGTTTCTCGGAGCTGACTTAGTTATTTTGTAAGTCATTGTAAAGCGATTTTACAGTTAGGAGAGTATGCAGTAAGGCCAAAAATAGATTTGGATAATCTACGGAAGAGCGACGACATAAAAAATGTCTGCTATACTCCGGTGTTACGATTAGCGTATTTACACTACGTTGTTTTCAGGGTAACGCGGGCATCCAATTATCTCTTCTAATTGTAGCACTTACGGCTTTGGTTTGCGGAATCGCCTTACTGGCTGCTGTGGGCGTCACCCAAAGGTGTCATATAGACACTGGGGGGATACATGATATCCTCAGTCATATTCTTGGTGCTAGGCTTGGAGGCGCCGTCTCTTTAGTCTATTGTTTTGGACAGGTACGTGTACAAGATATCGAATACGATATGCTTAGAAATCTAAAAAATTCGATCGGCCGCCGGGTGTATCTCAATCTCATGGTAATAGCAACAATGAGAAAATCATAGGCATCCACGGTGCATTGAATATTATTATGCTTAAAATATGTTAAAATATGAAAAGTAGCATGATTACGACATAGTTATCAAATTTATTGGCAAGCCAGAAGGTTTACGACTCAAGCATTAATTCACCTTTGTTTTTGATGACTGAATGAGGAGTTGCCCCACTCGGGTCAAAAAAGAGCTTTCAAAATATGGCGACGCAGGATGGTTATACAGCTGGTCACGACTCATTCTACTCTGCATATGTCTCCTCCACGTGTCCATTAAGGGGGGTGCAAATTTAGTGTAAACAAAGAGAATAAACAAAGGCACTCAATTACGGTCTATTCTACAAAATTTTCGCACGCAAAACTCGAAACATCCGTTCGCCTAAATTTTCACTAGAAGAATGCGCAAATTTGCAATTTGGAAAAGTTGGCCCCACCTATTACGAAGGCAATTGTTACGATTTAAGCAGACTTTGCTTAAATATCAGGTCCACTTATTTTTAACCCTAAGCCTAGAAATTATTCGATCGGATCGTTTAGCGAGCTCGCTCCAAAAAAATTTAAGCCATTTTTTTGCTTCCTCAATGGCATATTGGCCGTTGTTAGCGACGAGCCTTACCCATCTTTCAAGCAGCTTTTCAATCCACTTATTCTATAGTGACTCACTAAAGATGTGTGAGACAGACCGTTGTCATGGTTGAACGTAACTTCGTTTCTATTCGCTATAGGCGGACGCGTTTCTTGGATGATTAGTCTTAAACGATCACCTCGTTCACAATACTTAATCAACCTGTTCCGGCTGGATTTATTGTAAATTTTTCATTTTTCATTTCTTGTCGGCATCTTTGCAAGAGAAGAGCTGTTCTCGTTTTAGAAAATCAGCAAACATGATTCATCATCTCCTAGTCTACCAGCTTACGATGAATCCAGACGTCTGCCCAATTAACGTTGTGGTGGCTTGCTAGACGTCATTTAACAGTTGATGTGGAGCCTGATTTCTGTCTGTAGAGTCTAATCGACCACAATGGGAACTTCGGCTTTCTCATAGAAAGAGAATCGACGTGGTCCTTTCTCTGACGCTCAAGCTACCGCTTTAAAGACAGGCAAACCACTTCCTGCCGCCAGTTATAGTACTAGATCCGTGAACGCTCCAGACTTCCTTCCAAATTTGGATCGCATTTAATCTTGTTTGGAAAAAAAATCAAAATTAATTTTAAATATGTTTTCCATGTCTCCGTCTTTGGAAGCTTATATAAGTTAACTTATATGCGCGATCGAATTGGGCACGGCGCCAAAAGAGAGCCAAACACATCCCTGCGAATGTAATAAACAGCCGCTTTTCTTCCCTCATCGAGCTTTTTGTAGGAGCCACATTTGTACCACTCAGAACCCACGATAGATTTAGAGGACGACTAAATAGATATGGACTACTTAGCAGAATTTCTTTAGCAATATAGATATCTATGCATACACGAAGCACGGAGACTTAGTGTATGCATGCTGAAACGCAAACGATTGCACGCGTGACGACGATCATGAATTGCATTCTGTAACGTCCTTTACAGTCTAGCTTTAGCGAGACAAATGAACAGCTATATCTATATTCTAAGCTGATATGTTGATGATCTGGTGCTTTATTGATGATGAGCTTTTTTGCGAAATATTACGAATTAAATACTTTACCCTTTTGACCGTGTCTAGCATAGATAAGTGAGTACATAGATATAGCGTAAACCGGAAAATCTGAGAATGTTATGGGATTTAAAAGTGTGCAGCTCTTAGAATGCTGTCAAATCATTGGTCTCAGGTGCAATGAGACATGTGAAATGGGCTTTAGCGTCACCAAAAGCCAATGCACCATAACAATAAACAAAATCGTTCATAGATGGGTAGAAATTTCAGACATCAAGTAACCTATAGTTCATTGCAATATGTCTAAAGAGATCTGAAAAGCACGCGCTGATAAACTGTGCATAGTATTGTATTTTGAAAAGTCCCAAGTGTTAATATACGAAGTGCTTATCTTCTGTATTATATTTTTGCGCACACTATAACCGTTGTTGGTTCACAGGCGGTAAGTTGCGCCCTACACCTGATGGCGTTCGCTGAATCAATGTGTGGTCTTCTCAAGTTCGACGATAGTTACATTGAAA
This sequence comes from Varroa jacobsoni, assembly GCF_002532875.2. Classification (NCBI taxonomy): domain Eukaryota; kingdom Metazoa; phylum Arthropoda; class Arachnida; order Mesostigmata; family Varroidae; genus Varroa; species Varroa jacobsoni. The sequence goes on along the minus strand of NW_019213253.1, from coordinate 119,217 downwards.
AAGCTATAGCCGTTGTGGCGCTGATGTTTTTGCTTGGTAAGTACATTTAAGAGCTATGATATTTGTTGGATTTGGTTTCAATACGTGCTATATTTATCAGGATCTGAAGAATTCTACATCGATACTTATTTAAGAATAGTAGTGTACGCAGCAACGAGATTGGAAAATGGCACGATCTAAAATGGCATAATATACGAGCCGTCCCCAAAGCTAAGGAGCGTGTGTGCCTGCGCGCAAAAAGGTCACAGTAGGTTTTCTTATTTATAGATTTATGTCTTTTTTTTTTTTTTTTAAAAAAGACCTGTACTTACTTTGTTGACCACGTGACCTTTGAAAGCTATCAGCCTGTTTCAAATCGTATTGATGACAAACTCGAATTAAGCATTGCTGTTCTAGATATATTTGATGAGTGACAGCCTACCAAAATAAGGGCATCGGGGTCGATTTTCTATTTGATACAGTAATTGGTCTGTAGGTCCTAATCGCCGTTTCTACCCAGCCGTGCCCAGTCTACTCGTATTATTTAGAAGTATCAGCCTAGAATACTGCAGTCAAATCTAGGTAATATATGCATAACAAGCTTTGATGCTGTGCTATTACCTACGTCCCGTTGCCGACCATATTTTTTCCTTATAATAGTATCTTAGGTCATAGGATCGCGATAATAGCAATACGACCTAAAGTAAATGAATTACCGCGCCACCATCAGCCGCAATATTGTCTATTGAAATTGTACGGCGATCTCTATACGCACGATTTCCAAGGTTCTGTCAGTCGCTATCTTTTTGTGTTCAATGCTTTCAACTCACCAGCTAAGGTCACATACAAATCTGTTCCCAACGAAGTAATTATAGAAGTTCAGAGGTTTGAAGCAAGGCCCAAACATACCGGGCTCAGAAGCTACAGGCAAATAGCCCCACAGCACTTGACGACTACCTTAGTAGCAACGACACTTGATCTTCGTAGTACATTACCCGTCAACCTACTTAAAATATAAAATTAGAAAAACCAATATAACAAAAACTTAGGGTTACGATAATCGAGATTTTGTAGGTGAGAGTCCCACAGCGTTCAAGGGATCTTGGCTATTATATTTTTTTATTCAATCATACCTAACGCGCAATGAGCCACAATGTATGCGTATAGTTAGATTGGTCTTTTGCGTCGATCTCGTAGTAAATAAGTAGATCACGCTAAGCATTTGTTGGTCAGTGCGCTGAGTTCCCACAAAACGCGCTGAGTTCTTTTTATAGAGATCGAACATGTTTATTGTATTGTTCTCGCAGTAATAGTGGCAGTTAGGTTTATTCTGCTTTTTGTTTTTGTTTAATTTTTCTGGAGGCCCGGGTGGTGCCTCCAGAAGCTGGTACAAGGCCGCCAGGTTAGATTTCTATTGTGAGTATTGCATAATTAGGTGACCTAGCGATTATTTGGCATAGAGTTGATTACGAGGATGTCACACTTCCCTTTGATAGCTGAATACGTACATAATATTTTTGGCCTCCAGATTCACTATGGATTAATTGCCTTACTGAAATGGGTTTTCTATTTTGCATTCTACCTGGCTAAATCGTAGATTCATCGCGATTACTGCGTATCGAAGTACTCGGTTGATAAACTATGCAACGAGTTCCTTTCGCCATAGCAGTTATTTAGTATATAACTATACAAAACTATATTTCGTACATAGTGCAGGCCATGCTAACAGATCAGTGACTCGCCGATTGCAGGTATTAATCTAGCTGGAGTCAAATGGGTTGTCCGGATTCAGTTTGTCCTGCTCGTTGTCCTACTAGCCGCTCTGTCGGACTTCGGAGTGGGCGTGTTCATCAAGAAAGACATGGGTGAGTGGACCGAGCACGAGTTAACACTAAAATGAATCGAAGCTAAATCAGTCCAATAGAAACACCGTAAATATATAGGCAAAATGTGGATAAAGAAAATAATTTTTTCTTCTGCAGAAAGCGGAGTAACAGGTTTGAATGTGACAACATTTACGGAAAATTGGCACTCATCGTATATGCCCAAACAAAACTGGTTCACTATCCTCGGTGTGTTCTTTCCGGCCATGACGGGAGTCTGCGCTGGGATTAATATGAGCTCTGATCTACTCCAGCCAGCCAAAAATATTCCAACAGGAACTTTTTCTGCTATCGGGATTTCGGTGCTAATCTACATTGCTTTTATTCTGGGCTTGGGGGCAACAAGCGAACGATGGGCGCTCCAGCAAAACTACATGATCGCTGAAAAGGTACAGATAATTTTTTGGTCCTAATGTTACTGCTTAGGCGATATTTAGATAGTCTTGCAGTCTTCTTGTTCACGGTAGAATCGAACGTTCGCATTCGGTGCGGCCCTACGTAAAGCGTATGGTGAAAATATATTTTGTGGCCTAAATATAGCAAACACATTGTGGTCATAGCAGTGTCGTTCAACGCAATGCCCTACCAATTCATAAGATAATAATGATTTGACTAAATACGAACGTCTAAATAAAGTTTGAAGATGTACGCACTGCCTGCTTGACTGTAGTTATAGCTGATGGGCTAAGTTCTTACCCAGCTCCAACTTTGAGATCTTGAGTAAAATACTTAACTAAGATTCTTATAGATCATTACCCATTCTAACAGTGGATTCGTGGCATATTGGTCCTGATCGTCCCACACGTATCGCAATGTCTCCGTTCCCTCTCCACGCAATGAAGCTGGTCTCAGCTTGTAGTACTAATTAAGAATGCTTCCGAGACGATTTTATACACTGCCCGTAAAGTGTACCTCAATAAATAATCGTAAACTTATGATATTTTTAGGCAGGGATTTCTTAAAGGAATAAAATATCCTAATGCTAACTAGCACTCGTAGTCACTTTTGAACAAACAGGCTAAGTACAAAAGTACCAATTTGGATTACTTGTTACTATTTACTCGTGTTATAAAAGACAATATGCTATCACAAAGAAGTTGAAGTGTTTTCCTTATAAGGTCTCTGTTATTTAATTAAAAAAAAGCATTCTCAACGCGAGCTGAAAGGCTGTGATAGGTTCTCACCTTATAAATCGGACATTCATCGGAAGACATCGGAAGACTTCGCATGGTGTTATATTGTAAATTTTCTAGTGGATTGTATAACTTTCGACCCCTATGGAGCTGCATGACTTCCCTAATATCTTGCAGCTTTGCATGTACTTACGAATACCACTGAAACAAACTAGGTTTGTATTATAAATATGGACAGTAGAAATGGTACGTTGTTTGTCGCTCCTTTTTTTGTTTGTCCTCCAGGTATCGGCGATCGGAGTGATCCTCTTGTGTGGCTTATACATTTCATCGATGTCATCAAGTCTTGGTTCGCTGTACGCTACCCCACGCATTCTGCAGAGGATGGCTATTGATGGTGTCCTCCCTGGATCTCACTATCTGGCCGAAGGGGTTAGTCTGTATCCGCTGTTTATACAACCTGGTACTTGGCACAGCTTCATGCTAGCCTATTTTAATTCAGTAAATTCGGTGGAAAATAAAGGTCACCTACAATACTTAACAAACTGCCAGCAGCACGTATACAACGTAAGAGGCCCTGCAGAAAAATCAGTATGTGCATTGGTAAATAAACACTTCTATTTCGTTGTTTCACTGGGCTTTCATGTCAGTAGTTTGGATTACGCTTATATTTTAAGTTAGTGACCATAGTTTGTTAATAGGGTATTTATTGAAGGACGAACTTCTGAAGGACTCGTTTTAAGCCCCGCTGTCGATCGCTTTATGTATATACTTAATATATATTTAACCGTATCGATGACACGAACAGAAAGGTCCGAACAAGGTTCCGGCATGCGCAATGCTGCTTTTCTCTCTCGTAACATTGGGATTGGTCCTTGCTGGTGATATCAATGGGCTGGCTCCAATTGTCACCATTCCATTCCTTATGACCTACGCTTCGGTTGAGTACGCCTACTTTAATATGGCCGTCACCTACCGTATCCAGGTAAGTGCCGAACATATAATATGCAGTTTTAACAAAACAATGAAAAGTGTGTAATTCTAAGAAAAAGAGAAGTCTAAAGATGTAGTTAACTGTTAAAAGTCTCCAGAGCTATGTTCATAAAATAACCGTCACATATAATAAATGTATACTTACTTAAATAGGAAATAACCTCTAATTCTAAGCGTAAACCTAACGTAGAAATTAAGTTAACGAACTCCGGTGGTTCAAGTAATATAGACAAATCGAATGATCAAAGTAATGACAAGTGAATTGTTTGATACACGTAACGCTAGCCATAAGCCCATTGAAACTTGCCCAGGTTTATAAAACAAAAAAACTTATATCCTCTACATTTACTATCGATCCAACGGCTGAAACATCCTGGTCGTTCAGAATGATCTCGAACTGAAAAAAGGCTTACTCTATGACAGGTTCTGCTCCAGTGAGCATCTCTATTGGCCGATCAAAGGGAAGAAATGAGGCTATGTAATCTATCGTCGACGATACCGTACATGGCACAGAAAATAGTTTTTATTATAACGGTATTGATCTGTTTTCTAAAACGTACATTGGTTCTCATGCAGGCTGGGTTTGCTGCCGTAGAAAAAGAGTCTCCACGGTTTCACAGCGTCTATTGAGCGACAATATCTATACTGAAGATAATGTCACTGTAGTTTTTCGCCATGGCGTACCCGTGTATTAATGGAAAACTCAAAAAATCCACTAATAACACTTTCTAAGTAACATATAATTACTCGTTAGAGCGATGTAACGAATTTTGAGCCAAATTTCTGTTATATATGAATATATTTATTTTGAAGGTGAAATGCCTACAAGCTCTATTTACTACGCACTCAATATGCTATGTTCTTGTTTTAGGATTAACCCTCATATAAAAACGAGCCTCTTTAACTACTAAGTTTAATAACAGTTTAACGTCTCTGTAAAAACTAAATTATTGTAATAACATGAAATCATAATTATCACAAATCAACAAAAGGCACCAGATTAGGTCCAGTGTATCATCATGTCCCACTTAAACTTTCATCATGTTTTGTTAGTATATTTTTTCATTTGCGAAGCACAATACATGAGCATGCAACAGTAGTGCTCGTGCCGCACGTATGGTTAACGGAGTGCGTGCCACTGGAAACGGCCACCGCAGCTTGTCGCGTAGTGCCCAACTTTGCAGTGGACATTATTAATATTCTTTTCTTGCCCTCACAGTGAGGTGTTAGAAAACAATCTATACATAGTCGAGCTTTGCTATGGTGCACCATATAATCCTTAATGGACGAGATGGTATAATTGTATGTCCTCCCGTCGTTCTCAGTCAGCTAATATCACGGTAGTGTATCACAATAGTATCATACTGATAATAAGAAACTAGCATACGCCCTGTGCTAAATGATCTCTGTGTTATATATGGAGGTAGGGGGTAGAAGAATTACCGATAGTTTGTTTTTGACAGGTTAGTCCACCCTTCCGTAGTGCTCAGTATGTACCATACCGTGCAAACATGCATTGATATTATCCATCTATGCACAAATAAATATAACTCTTTTCGTTAACCATTTCGTACGGAATATAGTCTCCTTTTTACCCAATAGCGCCTAACCTAACCTAACCTAACCTAACTTCGCAAATGTGTCTTATGTAGCGTTTTGTTCTGTTTGACCATCTTCAAACACATTCCTACTTTCACGATTTTTTATTAGCGTTTACGCAGTGTTCACAAGTAGAACTGTAATGCACAGCTGAGGCGAAATTACGTGCAGACTGTGACATAAATAATTTATTGAAGATGAAAATATTTGTCGTACTATAAGTTCACGGTGCCTCCTAAGATCATAGCTGTTAGAAGTACATAAGTGGCCGCAGAATACTCACTCAAACTAAGCGATATATACGGACGTCGGCCTGTTCGTATTTAAATAGTACAAATGGGGATCAAGTCATTGTGACTATAAGCAGGACGGCAGAAAAAATCTCATAACGAAAGCCCATTAATAATAATAGAGCTTATTTAGTATTCTAATCGACATGGAAGCTCGTTTACATGCAATCCAAAACCATGTCCTGCATCTTGCACGTCAAGGCACATTCTAACTTACCTGGTGTAATGGAAGTTTACAGATGGCTTCCATTGTAAGAAGCGCCCCGTAACATTATTAACAACAGTATTTATCAGTAAAATATTTTCAGGTGACTCGCATCGGTGACCATTAGGTCGGACAACGCGAAGAAACTTTAAGGGCATAAAATATAACCCAAGCTTAAAAATATAAGCAAATACAAAGGTATTCTCAAGCAGAAATGATCCTCGATTTGACAACTGCAAATGGATAGCTGTTGTATCTATTATATTTCCAATGTCTTTTGTCTACAGAAGGAACGTCGGGAGAAACTTGATCAGCGACCAACGGTGCCCTCGAATCGCCAATATGCAGCAGAAGTAGCGACGCCTACGGCTGGAAGCCCTATTCATCACTACGAGCCGCCTGGTGGTGAAGTACGTGATGACTTTTAACGATCTGTACATGAAGTATTAAGAACATAAGATGTCGAAATACATTAACGCAATTCCTCTGTTAACGCAATTAGCCTACCGTATAAAATCGAGAGGTGCTATGTAAAAAACAAATTTAGCCCTTCTTTAAAATGAACATTACCATCAAATGTGTCATCGTTACGTTTCGAATATAAATTTTTGTGGCTATTGCGTTCCTTATGGAAATGGATTGGCTGAATCAGTTTATGTAGGAGACTTCTTCTATAAATAAGATTTTTTACACGTTTTGGCAATTCGAGACTGTTGCAGCCATTGGAATATGTTTTATGTATATGAAAAACGCCATTAGAGCAAAGCCTATTTCAAAGGCTAAGTATGGGGCTCAGCCTAGACGTGGTCCTGCCGCGACCACTACTTCTCCTTATACTTCACTACAAACTAAGTATTACCTCTGGTTGTACGACATTCTGATCTCACTTAGATCATTTACAGCCTGACTTCTATAACCATATAAATAAAATAGGAAGTTGGGTTGCTATATCGCTGGCGAGGCTGATGTTTAAGATCCAAGTCTTTACTATAGGCAAGCGTGAGGGGCGCTGATACAGCCAGTATCGGAAGTGGGGCGGGCGATCTTGAGCGGCTGTTTCCTGAACGAGTTACGGTCGTACGAACGAAATCGCGAGCGTCGTCGTCTTCGACCTCTTCGCCAATTACATCGCCTGGACACTCCTCGCTACGATCCGTCAATGACGAGGCGTCTGCTCTTATCACACACGAAACTAAAGGTAAGCGCCCGGGTAGAAAAAGCTGGACGCTTAATTTTTTGCCAATAAATTATACAATATATACATAGTCATGTCTGTGATCTTAAAGACGGTTCTAAAATGTTGATTATTGTTCGGGGATAGATTTGGTACGGCAAAAGTAGTTGATGACCAAAGGTCATACAGGAAGCTTCATGTATTTTCATAAGCTTTTATTGAAGTTTTTTCAAGTCCGTTGGAACACAAATTGTGCATTGGCTTACAACGCTTGGATTGTTTGGTTTTTATTTTTTTCCTTTATTACCGATTACAACCGACTGGGATTAATTGGTTTAACATGTGCCCGGGTCCATTTAGCAGTAGGTATCGTAGTTTCAAGGAAATACATATTCTGGAGCCATACCAATTTATTGTTATATGTGAATTTGCAAATCAAAATTTAATAAAGTAGCTCGGAGACCTATGGTGGTATGCGCGTACTTCAACTGGCTGCTGTGTAAAGTCTTCGTGCTATCCTCGTGATGGCGTAGACATGCTGCACTGATACAATTTGCAAGAGCCATGGGGATCTGGGTTCGAATACAGGCGTGGATATAGCTTCGTGGCGGGACGTTAATCGTCTTAGGGTACGTAAATACTCGAAACACTTAGGGCTTCCATGCCGCTGGAAGCAGGTCTGCAGAGCACGAGTCATGCACACCTACGCCGAATTATAGTTGAATCGAAACACTCCAGCGTTCATTCACTCGGGCATACGAGTTCGGTCGTTTCATCGACGAACGATTTCAACCTTCACCATGTAGGCATCGGTAGAGTGGTAATAAGTACTCGGTTACAGTGATTGTATATGATACGTAACATGCAATTCTTGTTGTGAGCAAAGTGTGTGTGTATAATACGTATAAAGAATCTGTCGTTTCGTGCCTTATGTATATAGGTGTATTGAGCCACAAATCTCATCACGTGAAATCGGTACTGAGAAATGTCAGCTTTTATTAAACAATTATAATACAGAACGTTCACACTTTTTAGTTGTGTGCTTCTTTAAAGAAATCAAAAACATTCTACAGATCCTCCATTGATCCTTAGAATGAAAGTTCTGGGCTTAGTGGGGAACAGATCTTCCTTGAATGCAAACTATCAACTACGCTTTAGACTGCAAGCAGAATCTATCTTTGCCGCCCGTAAACGAAGAGGCGCAGAATTTAGAGAATGGATAAAAAAAAAAACGTAAGTAAGTAAACTTTCGTTCATTTTGCTGATACGACAACCCAAATTTAGAGCTGTGCTTTGGGTGTCTGAGCCTTTTGTCCATTATTCATTCTCGGCTTAACGTAGGGAGTTTTGAGAATGCACGGAGCAGAATGCATATTTCCTCTGGTAGCCGGACCGTCCCTTAGGGTGGGATTCGCTGACCGTACTATGATATAAAAATCAATTTCTAACACCACGAATAGGACAGGGTGTTATGCTAGCGAATATGTTTCATCATATGATGGCACATGCATTGAATGGCATATGTCTCCGTTTGACCTAGAGATTTTTAGGCGACTAGCTTTGAGCCTTCTGACTCGACGTTGTATACAAATTCGCGATTTTACAAGATAGAGCGTTTTAAAAATCTTTTCCGACTGTACAATTTTTAATACAAGCATAGTATTCTAGTAAGGCATTTCAGGTGACTTTTTTCATCTAACGTATTGTAATAACGTACGTAAGATGAAAGGTAAACGCATAAATTTTACAGGTAACTGTAACAATTCTTAGAATGTTAGTGGAGAGCACCGCTGGGTTGCGTTGTAGTTAGAAACAGATTGGATTGCTTAGGCCTTAAATAAATGTTTCATTTCATAACCAACGGACGTGTCTTTTAACGTCCCGAGCATATCCTGTATGCTTCAGTCTAAAACTGTATATACTAAGCATTGGCTTTTTTGATTCTATAGCTCTGAAGCGACGTATGGGAAAATTTTAAATATGGTATGATTGTCACGTACGATAAGCAATGGTTTTTTTTCTAAAGAAAAATACTTCTTTTAGAAGATATGCTCGCGGAAAGAGGATTCGTAAACGGTCTTTTAACTCAAATGATAATTTAAACGAAACACAACTTTGAAACGGTGTGGCTCGAAAGTTATACAACTGAAAAACTTCCAGGCGCTCGTCGCGTTGCCAGCCAACTTACCGTTGAGTGTACCCTATAGATGACTTGTTATGAAGCTGACTGCATATAGCGATGAAGGCAATTTTTACTTCAACAATGCCCCTCTCTTTTTCTCTATCAAAGCCGTTTTAACATCCTCCTCGTAGTCATCATTTTCTCGTACAGTGAATAAGTCCACTACGTTGGAAGGTAAATAGGTGATATTTAAGTAAGCCTTTATGATATCGAGATCGATAGCATATCCGGTATAATCTTGCTTTGTCTACAGGGGCAAAATTCGAATATATGTGAAAATACGGCGACCATTGTGTTAAGCTAGTCGCTATAATGGGATCTTCTGGTAGTTTGATAGTGAGATCCTTAGCACCGGAACGAACGAATAGTCCTTAGGTACATTGAAGGGAGTATTAAGAACCGAAGGCAAGTCGGACACGAGTGGACGTCGTTGGCAAACGATATTGGCGCCTCTATAGCAACACATCTATGCGTACAAATGCCATAGGTTAGTATGTTTAACGGTTAAGGTAGATCAATCACACACTGGAATCGCTGCTCCTGGTGATAACGAAAATCATTTGTTTTGCTTATAGTGGCCCGAACTCCGCTGTCTGAAGTAGCGAAGAAGCCGGACACGTGGTATTTTCGTATGTTCAACAAATGGATTGCGTTGCTTGGAGTAAGTACAATGGTCTTTTACAAGGAAGGTCTGCGAATTCTTGGAGCCTGTTTAGAAATCACCGTTACGGCACCAAATTTTACTATCTTGTAGTATAACACCGTTATCTTTAGAACTACAAACTTAAGAATTATGTCTCACTGGCATTACAGGTCATCCTCAAAGTTACTATTATGTTTCTTGTTGAGTGGCGGTATTCAGCCATCAGCTTGGTGGCCGTTGCTTTACTGGCTATCTACATCGGAAAAAACAAGCCTTTAAGTCACCCTGGTATCTCTGAATGGAGTCTTCACATTGCCACCAAAAACTCGCTGCTCAAATGTCTCGGGTATAGCAAAATATTTTCTGTTTGTTCAAATAACTTCCTTTCTCTACTTATACAGGTTGTCGGCAGAACCTGAAGCAGCAATCTCTGGCAAGATTCTAGATTTCATAAGTATAGAAAACTAGCTGAAACCTAATGGCGGCGAACTTGTAGGTTCCTGTCGACACGTATGCGATCTCATATCCATTGTGTTGACATTGAAAGAACTTGCGTCGCAGCTTAAGATATATAGCTTAACGCATCCACAAGATGGAATTAATCCAGTTCAGTATCACGCTTATGCGATTTATTTCTTGCAAAGAATTTTTAGCGTCTCATATGTTTTTATTAATGATGATCTCTATTATTAATTTCGTAGTAAGAAGATTTCATCTTCGGAACAGATTGTGGTGTCTTCGCCGCATCCTGGTGGCTTGTTTACTTCTTCGCAACTTAATTATGACGGAAACGATTACGCTAGCCGTAAAAGGTAAAGTTACGCACAATTAGCTAAGTATACTTGCGTACCTAATGTAATCTTTGGCTGGGTGAGATGTTTGAAGTGACCTTACAGGCTGAGCTATGTGCGCTTAGCTGCCCTTTGTTACCATATTAAAGGTATCAGCTATTGTTCCACATCATACAAAGTTATTCACGGGCACAGGTGTAGTTGTAGTGTTGTAGAATGTTGTATCAGCTTTCCATGGACGCCATGTGGAAGCGTCTAATAAACACTGGGGCTTAAAAATCTTTAAACAGAGTGCGGGAAAAAGGACTAAGCTATAAACATTGTGTCTGCTTCATATTTGTTTGCTCTGTCTGCAATCTCACGTAGGTATCACCAAACAACAACCGTCCAGCCTGCCCACCATTACCAGGATTTTGATGGAAATTAACTGAAACTGTATAATCAAAAGCTTCAACGAAGATAGCTATACAAATTGCCAAGCACATTCGTCTCAGGAACCAATGAAGATAGCCGATTAAGCAATCATTACAGCGGTCATCAACCATGTCAAATTCACGGTGTTTCTGTTCTTTAAACCAAACGCCATTTGCACGTTGGTACGAAACGTATAGCCAAGCAAAATATAGCTTGTCAAGATACGTCAACTACATCACTAAACGCACCTGCGGATGTTTAACTTACGGATTTGCACTAGACGCATCGTCTATCTACAAGGTTTGCTAGTTCAGGCAAAACACCGAAGACGAAGTACGTCTGATAGGCGTGTGATGATTGTGAAGGACTGTTAGGGTAACTTATAATTTAATGGGAATTTAATAGATGGGTATTCGCTACTCTTCGATCAAAAAAATCCCTTTTCAAATTTGTTTTGTGATTGGTCAGCTTTGTGATTGGATTCAATAGGTATTGAGTTTGGCTCCATTGTAATGAATCCAGCAGTTCATTAGCAGATCAAATCTTTCTATCAAATGACTTGAACCGACGTGAGCTCTACTGACGCAAGGGGCAAAAGAAGAAATAACGTACCCTTATATAGGGCAAACTCTATAGAATAGCTTCGAGCTAGATATTTAGAATGTGTGAAGCTAGAACACATCGAATCGTACAGACACACAAATGACAGCGGACACAGGTGATAGAATCCTTTCCATTCAGACAAGTGTCGAAGTGTTCAAGAGCGCCATGTTGGAACTTTTTCACAGATTATGTAGTTTTTTTTTAATCACATGCGAATTTTAGGTAAACGGTTACTTAGTTGGGTTAGGTGAATTTGCCAGTTCAGGATAGTTTCGGCTGTCGAAATTATTCGCAAGTATTCGAAATAGCCATAATTATTTCGAAACAATTCCATCATGAAATTGCGTTATACGCTATTTGATATAATTATACTTAATAATTATACAGCTAAACTGGTCGATCCGTAGACGTTTCGTTAAAGTACTCCGTTCACTACTAACTCGTTTATAGATAATTAATGCTATTTGCTACGTGCGATCAAGTGCTAACGCACGTCAACGTATCAATGAAATCTACAAGAACATCGAATAACTTAAGTCCTAAGAATTATGCTATGATTCCTTTATGATCGTGTGCTAACATTATTTTTGGCTAAGTTAAGCCGTCACCTCACTTTCCACTCTTGAATATCCATTGACTCAATGTGAGATTTCCCGTGATCCAAGTTCGTCTTACTTTGAGTCCGACATTTTAAATAACTTTCAAGCAACGATTATTATGCCGTGCGACAAGATACTATATACTTAAGACGTCGCAGAAAACGACGAATGGAAATACCTATTGAACCAGTTTGTTAGCCGCTTCGACAGAAACTATTGTTGTTTTTCGTATTCCTGCCTGCCTGCCTGCCTGCCTGCCTGCCTGCATGCAGGATATTTCTTGGTACGTAGCCCAAAAGAGAAATTCTTGCCTCCTAATTTGCAAGCCATAAAATTAACGCATACTAAGATGTATATACACATATAAAGTATTTGAAAAGCTACGCAACCCTATTTGATAATAACAGACATTTAGCAGTTTCAAAGGCTGTCTCCCGTAGGCTACATTTGTTCTGCTAGTACGCATTCAGATAGTGAAGTACGCTGGAAAAAAAAGAACAAAAAAACGTCACACACGTGTATTTACAAGAACGTAACTTACACCGGTCTTTTTAGGGCGTCGAAGTTCAGTTCATTGTTACAACAGTGCGTAGAGCAAAATAGAAGAAATTGTACGGTCAGCAAAGAACCTTCTGACGCTAAGGAGTTCAAGAATGGAACATGCTTAATCTATACAAGACGTATCTGATAGTCTGCCAAAAGTACTTCATTTACAATTATCAAGAGACGATTGAAAATCTATGATAAGTAGAACATAAACGACAACAGATATACTCTAACAAAGTTTATCACGATTATTAAGTGTGAGCACAAACAGGGATCAAATGAGATTAATGAGAAAAGCGTTAGCGTGAATATCAGCTTTTTTTTTTCTGATAATATGAAACACAAACATTGCTATTAACGAAATATTCCCATACTTCTTTTGATCAGGACGGTGACCGTTATTGATAATAACGGTCACCGTCAACAGTGGCATTGATGTGACAATCCTTAAAGGCACTGACCACCCGCTATTAGATCAGGTTCAAAAATGTCGCAATTTAAAATCTATATGTAATATCATAATAGAGATTTGTGGCCTTCTAGAAGGTACTATATTATCTTGCTATAGAGAGAGAGAGAGAGAGAGAGAGAGGGAGACAAATTACTTACTTTTGTAAGATTTATAAATCTAACGTTAGAGTACCGCTTGAAATACTCTGGCCACGCGCAACGTCAGTGAGATGTAATGCACTTATCAAGTTGAAGGGGACATAGATAATTGGACAGATACGCACGATCAAATATAGGGGACTAACGCGACAGCCAACGGATGTTTGTCAATCTCATATATACATACACGCCAGTTTTTAATGTGTTCATCAATTTTGAATGCGATAATAAATCGTACTGATCGTATATAAATATATAAAAATATATACATTTCAACTAAATATAGCGCAAAACAAGAGAGCGGCAAGCCATCTTCATTCTTCAAGCCACAGCAAGTTAGACACGTAGAAATGAAAACACACTTCCACAAGAAAAGTACATCGTTGCGGTGTACTCTCCTAGTGAATTCAAAAGTTAAGTAACGAATAGAAACAGGTGATGATGATTGAAAAATCGTTTGTTGCACATTATTTTGGCATTTTCATCATTAACAAACGCAACATGCGTGGATTCGAGCGCTTCGTTTCGTGAGCACACAAACATACACACAAAAAGCATACGATAAGTTACCACATACCGAAAAACGTAAATCAAGATTAGATCATATCGGTGTGGGAATGTATGAAATTATAAGACTAAGTGGCTAACTGAGACGCGGGCAGCCCCGGGCGAAGTAAGTAAACTGCCGAGAAGCACGAAGTCTGGCTTGATATATATATATATATATATGTGGGGTATTTGGGATACATTGGGATTCTATTAACTTTAGTTCTAGATTAGGTGCTTTGTGTGGATAAACCAACGATATATGCGATTTAAAGTTGCTGATCATCGAGTTTACTTGCGGGCAGTTTGCAAAAACTAGTTCCTTAACTCTACGAACAACTTACTTATAATAGTACCAGTGAATGAAGTGATATTCGTACGTTTAGAGCTCTCGCCTAAATGAAGCTTGTATTAAAAAAATACTGACCAAATCCAGCTGATCGAAATGTTTGGTGTACGCTAAGCCCAGAGATACAAATAGCCGAAAAAGGCTTGAAGAATTAATCCTATGCCCTAATTTCAGAAACAGCCTTTATCAGAATTAAAGTTACAGCCTACTGTTAATGCGTTTGTAACTTGTTCAAAAGTTCTCGCAGTTTATCCTGAACGTGTTTCGTAAATCAATATGCATACACATATTTGTGAAGCCGATAGGTCTACCTTCTTGAAATGCGAAAATTTAGGTTCTGTACTTTGCAGCTTTAGTCATGAAATAAACAAATCTAAGCGATAAACATACGTGAAACGCAGCTGGCTTCTTAGGGCTCATTATCGATATCGACCGCGGAATGACCATGACATAATTACTCCGAGCATTGTATTTTATCCAGCGAAGTAAAACACGCGCACCGATATATGAAGATGTAACGAGGTATAAACATTAGAAAAAGCAGAAAAAATATGACGCATGTGTTGCGGCGTTGCCGTTAGCAGAATATGGCCGCACTGCCCACAGTGATTAAATAGAAGAACGCCAATACAATGAAAAGAGAAAATATCCATAAACATCAGTATGCATAACTACTTGGATGAGACAAATCTGTATAGTAAAGCAGGAGATATAATTCGTTTCTCATAAAAAGACAAAAACTCACATTGTTATTATTAATACTCGTCTAGCTGGTTGACTGATGTGACTGTTAACAAGGTGTGGTAACAAAGTGGAAACTCAAACTCAAACAAAATCTATATATATATATATATATATAAACTGAAAATAAACCAACAGAGTTATGTGTGTATATCAATAATTTTTACTTTGCCCTTTTTGACTAAATATCATAGATATAACGTAAAACATGTTGGGGCATACATTTATGATTCCGAATACGTTGCTATTGACCTATACACATATCGTTTTCCTACGCTTTAGTTGCGGCCATGTTTATTGATGACGTTTTTCTAACGAACGTCCTGTTTCTCAGATAGCCATACACAACCCCTAGCGTGCATTAACGACTTAAACCAGGGGTCGGATTTGAATAGTTATATGACGGGTTGCGCATATTTGTGACTTGTTTAATACCAGTGATTGTATTTTGCATAACAGCATACGACGCAGAGCTTTTCCGTGCCTAATACAGGACACAGTTTTCACCTAGCATAAACATTTTCTTTCATATGCATTTTTTTTTACCTGTACCTGGTTCAAGTGTATTGTTTTTCGACGTCGGGTGGGTCTTCGTACTCGATGGAAGACTCGATGAAGATGACTCCCTACTGCTTTCGTTTATTCTCCCCGAAGCAGCAGAGATTTTTCATAGGTTTCCGCGTCTGTCGGCGGCACAAAGCGACATGTTGCCTTCCCCGCTCATGGTTTTCGATTTAAGTGTTTCGCGCACCTTCGATTGAAAACACATTAGAGCTAAAAATTCATATCTGACCGGTCGCATTTGTCGTGACTAGAAACAATGTACAATTCAACTGATATCATGTCATCTTTTGTTTTTTGTGTCTTCTGTTTTTTTACGATCAGTAAACAGCCACGCAGACAAGCACGTCACTTTGGAAGTCTGCATCTGACATTGCTTTAAAAACTACCCTCAACAGGGCCTCTTTTATAAATACCTCTTAGTGCATAAATCAATATGCTCAAATCAAGCCAGTACCTCCTTTCGAGGAGTTATCCAAATTTATTTGATTTGTTTCGAAAACTTACTGATTCGCAAAATTTTGTTCAGTGCTCAATACGTTACGGGAGTTCGTGCTGTATTGTACTTTGGCACTTCTCCGAAAATTAACAAGAGCCTGGATAAGGCCCATTCTGATGGCTGTCAGTTATCTTCGTGCACATCGATGCTCCTTCAGCTTTTTACGAATGCAATTACGGAAATTAAACCGCCTTTGTATCATGAGATGATCAATCCAGCAAAGCTGTTAACAGCAAATTGCTTCCAGGGAAAGTGCTAGAGATCAGACATCGCGAATTGGCAAGCTTGATGTACCTTATAACACATTGCTTAATGTTGAAGTAAGCCATTTGCGCCCGATTTTAGGGCATGTATGACCCCTAGGCCATGTAATATAGAAGATCGGCTCTCTTGCTTTTGGTATTTTCGAACCATTAATGATTTGGACAGCTCGTCGCATTTACTGTGAGACTTTTTAATTCGAAATAACAATAATATGTCACTCAATAATGAGCTATTAACTAAAATAAGCGTATTCAGTCGGTATACCAACGGGCCTGATTAATCAGGCGAAATATTAGCTTTGATTCTGTCGAGCAAAAACGTTTAGTCGAGGATCAAAATGGGTCTTAAAAGATAGTTCAATATTATTTTTGCGAGCATATAAGTCCACGTGTGTAAAACTGAATCACACGTTATATACACATAGTACAGGTATGTTTAATAACAGTTTCTGAGAGATATTAAAATTGTCGTGAGCGTTTTAAAAAACTGGTGCATTATTGGGTATCAAAGGATCGCAACCAAATTCCGAACAGATAGCGGCATTCAACTGCAAAGTGCCCTGTTGCGATCCAGACGTTTCTAGCTTCTGCTAGCCTATGGAGGTTTTCGAACGGTCTAACGATGGACAAATGTCCGTCGCATGAAGTCGTGGAGACGACAGCGTCAGAATCGACCGGTATTGCTTGCCAAATCATAACATGGGTGAGTGCGATGTGACTGACGGCCGATGGGTAAGGAAAGACGCCCAAACCAGTAATGGCCGCAGATGATCGCACGCAGCTTCGTTGCCGTTCTACTGAAGAACTATTCGGGTTAAAGGTCATCAAATTACCGAGATTCCCCCGACTGACTTTAACTCACTGGCAACAGTAAAAAAATTCGTAGCGCCGTAGGCCAGAAGGTGGCGCGAGCATCTAACAAATGCGCAAGATGTATTAAAGAAAATGAAAATACAGTTCCTTGCGGGGACTGAAAGGTGCTCAGGAGAAGTCATGTTTCGATTTATCTGAAATTTTCTGTTAACGATCTTGTTCAATAGCGTTCATTAAAACATGGTATAGCTTGTGAACATATGATTAGGACGCTAGTTTTATTCAAATCAGTTAGCGAACTCTTACGTTAACGGGCCGAACAAAAGCAACACTTTGAACATAATTGTGTTGACAGCGGGGAAAAAAAATTAATCACATGTTTCGGCTATTTGCTAACAGTAACTGGGGCGGCCACAGCATCGTGACACGACACACTTCGAACGGTTCCGAGTGTAATGTCTGTGTAGAGAAGAATATTGAGGGTCAAAGGTCACATGCGGATACTCACCGTGGCCAGTCTTGTCCATTCTCAGCGGTTTGTACAGACAAAATTGCTCCACGGAAGGATCTGAGCGCCGGAACTGACATGTATATAAGAACCATTAGATGCCACGATATTGAGATGATTATAGTTAGGGTGACACACGTTCAGAGTGTTAAATAGCATTGTCGATGTAGGCAAAAACCAGCCGATACGGGCTTTTCGTTCGTTGACCCTTGTAAAGTTCCCTATCTTATCACACAAAGCACTTTTATCGTACTTTGCGTTTTATCGAGAAAACTTACATGGCAAGGGATTTTTGTTCCGTTGTCATAAAAATGGAGACATGCTGCTCATGTGATGCATCTAGACGATCGTTACTTGAACGGATGCGGACCTTTTCGAAATGGGAAGAGAACTCTAAAGAATCTGTATCTTCCGAAAAAATGTTGCTTCGTTCATCACAAGTACGAACGACAGGACGTTACGCGAGTGCCTATTAAACTCACCATCGAGTTACAGCGATTGTCGACTACGCAGCTAACATCAGTTCACACTCCTCTCAAAAGCAAGACAACTTCACGTATTCTCTTCTAGAAGAAACAGCAAAACAAGTTATACGAACACTGAAATCATCTTCATCGCACTGCAATCTTCCCTTTACATCATAGTACCCATAGGATCCGAGCCGTCCGATATAGTTTCAATTCATCGTCAACTTTGCTGTCACAATTTTACTCGTCGCTTTATTGAAGGTCTGAATCGTTGGTGGCCACGCAATGATATCCTATGTAAAATGATCAACGTCAGAATCATCTTTCGCTAGGTATTGCAAGAACAATTTCGTTCGTTTTTATTTACGAGTAATCGATGTTACTTTGGCTTGCCGAAAAAATGCCTTGCAGAGATATATATAGTGTTTTTCTTGTGTCATTTTGATATAATGCTTAAAGGCTTTAGGCCCGTCCGTTAGATGCTTTAGCATCTAATATATTATAGCTACATATTCACGTAGAACTCTTAACTGTGTGCAGATTACTAGTTCTTCTAAAAGACTTACTCAAATTTGTATCTTGCGATAAATGGGCACAGTATAGAAGAATCATAACGCATGTGTCGAAAGTCGCAGTAAGAACGCTTACTGAGTCTTCGTAGTGTGGCAGTAACCTTTCGCTCTATGAGACCTTTTCGTCCGTAGTGCAATGTCTGTATTGAAATACTCGTTTTTCACTCTACGCTGTACTGAAGGAACTCCGAGCGCAAACCCAGAGCTTGAAGAAGGTTTCGTGCCACTATAGAGACAGACTAGTTGGCACTTCTTTAACATCGCTGTTAAAAAAAAATCCGGGAGGTTGATTCGGGCGCCAGAACTTTTGATTCACTGGTATTCTTGCATTACCGCATTTACTTACACTTCGCATGACCTTAATAGTTATTTTTATTGTTATTGTTGTTGTTGTTGTGTCAATGATTACGCTGCCTGCTAGCCTTCAGCGGGCACCTCTCGGAGTTTGAGCGGACGAACGAAACAAGCCGCGCCCCCCGGTACGTTCGAGCTCAGCTTTTCTGTGCCTTTAGGATGATCCTCTGCTCAATAAATTTTTTGTTGCTGTAGCCGTCATCGCAGACGCCTGATGGCGTTTATTCAGCGTCTGCTGCCGTTGTGACTGGGGTGCCCCTATTTGTCAACAGCGTTTGACATGACCAGACCCGCTTGACGGTTGAACCTATCATCCGGATGCCACCACCAACAGATGGGCGTGGCTGCTGGTAATGACTCTAATTTTTTTGATAGTCTTGACACCTGTGGTTCGTCTCGCGGCTAGCTCTAGTTCTACAATCTTCCGTCATTTTATTTCCATATAGAGTCCACTTGTGCTATCCAAAGTTACAGTTTCCTACATTTTATGCTACAATTTAAACAGATGTGCCTCTTTTTCAAAGCAAAAGTTCCATACGGAACGTACCTATCGATAAGCCGCCCTTAACGAACTCATAGCATACCATGTTAGAACGAGTAACAATTAGTTGCGAAGTCTTCTCGAGAAATCCGTCGATTTGATAAAATTCACCAACTTTTATTTTTTATACTTGCTGAATGAAAGTATACAAAACTTTGTATGAACACACAGAACGTGTTCATTCGTAATGTATATGATAAAAAAAATCCGACATTTCTTCTATAGCATACGCCTTACCGCCTTTTACCACACGTCCTGTTTATATCAAGGCCATCTTATATGCTTATACGAGGTCGCTGGCATCTCAACTCGAAGAGTATACATTCGCTGTCCAAATATGGGCTTTCTATACTTTTAATTATCTAAACGGTACAGTTACACACACACAACAACAACATCGCTGGCCAGACTCGTGCTTTTTTGCGGCACGTTCAAACAATATGTATTAATATATAATGCACAGCCGCACCGGGCAACGCCTAATTAGAGATTTTGTAATGTTCGTGTCTCATAAACGCGATTCTGGATCCTATCAAGGACAACGCCTTTAGAGGGAGTGTCCCAATAGCTGTTTCGCACAACGAGTAGTCGTCGATCAATTCATCTTGTTAGGTCATTTCTTATTAAATAATTGTATTCTATATACACGATGCGAGACCACCTATTTTCTATGATAAGCGTTTCTCTTCGTATTTCATTGTATCTCAATGGTCCACAACGAGTAACGTAACGGCGTAATAAATCGAATTATCGAAAAAAAAAAAAAGAGTACGTCTATGATCTGAACGGACTATGCAGAGATGTTGCGTTCGAAATCCAATGCATTGTGCAGTATTCTAGCTAGAATGGCAGTGTTCAATTCTTCTTGTGAACAAGCATCATTTTTATTTACCAAACAATGTCATTTGTATTTGAATTTGCTCAATTTCATACTCAAGGTCGTAGGACGGTCTTTTGTATATTTGATAATTCGGTATATTTGATAATTATATTGGCCGGGTTTTCACAGGGGAATCAAAGAAAGTCCTGAGCTTATCACCAGAAACTAGCCACTTCGAAAATTACTAGTCTCGTTATATATTCAAATTTTATAGTTACAGCGGATAAGGCCAAATATATTAAAAGTAGGTTGAAAAACTCAATTATATTAAAAGCCTATGTTGATGTCAAAATTAAAAAACGGGTGCGGTTGTTTGAGCCAATGCTCGCTGAGCTCGCTTTTTACTTCCAAAGGCCATGGTTCGGTTTATCCATCTCTTTTATATCCTTATCCTTGCGATGCTAAGGAAGAACCGCAACCACCCCTGAAGCTATTTTACGTACGACTCAACGAATCTACTTGCAGCGCTTGTCGTTGCGTATTTAAAATCAGATTCACAATTAAAAAGCTACTATAGATAACTTCTAGCAAAGTCTCAGACGCATATTCCGTCAATGTCTAGGGCCGAAAAACACAAATCGAATACCGTACTTTTTTACTTCGATCTGTAATAGCCACGCATAAATCACGAGTCATTAATAACTTCATAGATCTGGCAGAGCCACGGAAATTTTCAGATCACATTTGATCCATTACATCACAATGGAATTTGTCGGGTCTCTATTTTAGTAACAATTTTGAGAGAATCGAGATAAGGTCTGTTTCACTCGACCGCATTTTTGGGCGACTACCAAAAAATCTTTCATCCATGTAAAAACTACCGTTCTATCTCACTATGTACCAGTAAACAGGCGTCAATTTACTACAGTAGTTACTTCTGTGATGAAGGTAGCAAAGCTCAGGATTTCTGTGCCCCTCCCCTCGGAGATAATATGTTGTCGACTCTGGCAAAAGGAAGATAAACAGCCAACAACGGAGGTATAGGATGCTGTTGCGGTGCTGTCGAACGCTGCTCCGACAACAAACGAGTGACAGAGAAATGCGAAGCTCGATGGCTCAACTCAGCTCGGGGACACGACGAGCTTTGTATGTGTACGAACCGCATGCTCATGCTAACCGTATCTATTTTTCAATTCTCATCAAATGCCAAGCAGCAATAAATTACGAAAAAAAAATAGGATAGAATTCTAATAAAAAAAATTCTCGTAATAAACCCCTGCTGTATTAATATGCCATTATTCATTATACGTAACTTTTCCGAAAAAGTTATCAAACTACCTAGGCTGTGTTTCTAAAGCAGTTTTCTTGCCAACGTTAAAATCTGTTCGAAGTTTTTTTTTGTGGATATTTTGTGTTTCGTACGCACACTTCGTTACACAAACTATATCCACAAAAAAAATATCAATGGACGTTTTGGCTCTGAATTTCTCACGTCATTATATAAGCCGGTCATCACTGATGCAATTCCTAGGCATAATAGAACAATACGCATGTGTAATGATTCTATGGCCTTGGTTTAGTGTCGCTCTTGTCATATTAGTTATTCTACATAACGTACAATGTTTGGACTATGATTTCCTGCCTTATCGTGCAAACCTAGCAGGGGCCCGTTCAATAGATTCTACACTGGGTCACTTCGACCGGGCGAAATCGCTCAAATTTCGGGTCACGCACCTTATAGATACCCGATCATGCTTCCTGTGTGACGGCGCCCCTGCTGTGTAGATCTTCCGTTTGATAGTGTTACTATCGATCTACCGCCTAGAAACGTTTCTTATTAGTCTCAGTACTGCACATCTAATCATTAGATAACACTGGCACTACATATTGAAGCGGGAGCTTAAGGATACATTATATAGTTGGTTGCCCACACTTCCATATTGGCTCAGACAGGCCACCAGGAGAACATACTAACAACAATAGGTAAATAACTAATTTATATATATACGTATATAAGTAATTCAGTATAACACTGACGGATAGTTGCGTATTTTTGAATCAGATCAACTGTCACGTTGTTATCTATCGTAAGTTATGCAACCTATAGATGTGCGGGAGCCTGGATTATCTAGACATATTCCCACAAGTTGTCGTGCAGTTCGGCCTATTTCACCGATCAATTTTACCATCGTAGCAAGCGTATATTATATGTGCGATTGTATATGTGTGTGTTTTTTAGTATATTCATTGATAACTGACATCGTAGATGGGCAGCCGCTGCACAGATTTCGACTGCAGATAGCATTATGGCATGGTGATTACTTTGGCTTTGTTCCTTATCCGTTTCGGCTCGTTTACCCTATAACTATATACGGCAGATTTAAGAAGACGAATAAAAAGGGAAACCTACGATAAGCCTTACGCCAGCTATTGTAGCTTTAGTGAAAGACAGCAAATTAAGTGGCGGATGTATCTCGTAACGATTAGGTGTTTATGAAAAAGCGGTACATCAAATACCTCCGCGATGACACGGCCGAGACTCCCTTTTTTTTTTTTTTCTATAAAAACTGCCGGTGTAGGCAGAACTGGGACAGCATTCTTCGAAAAAGCAGTTAGTAGCCTAAGCAAGTAGTGACTTCTAGCTGAAAGAAGCCTCTCCTTTTGCTCACGTGGAAAATACACAGAATATGGACCAACTGACGTCAGTCTGAACACATGTTGAGCATTCGGCTGATGAAACGCTAGCCCAGTTCTGAATGAATACGTACTTCCACTTGTTCGGGTTTTTCTTTAGCGAATACGTTGAGCTCTGGATTTACTAAATACACGAATGTAATAGTTACTTTTTATAGATAATTACATATACTCTTGAATATATTGTTCACACATTTTGGTGCTAATATATATAAAACAAAATAATTAGATATTATGCAAGTTACACGAAGTTGAGAAACTCATTGGCACTTGCTGTACTTCGTGCATCCTTGATGCGCCGTGTTCATGTAGATGAGTAACGATAACGGACGCGCTTCTCGAAACGTAAAAACATCGATGCACTTGTTTTAGTCTCGAATTGAATTCACTCGCGATGCGTTACTGTCTATCGCGCTGTATATTTATAACAGGTCGTTTTCGTTATCTATCTAAATAAGAAAAAATCACTTCGTCACAAGACGTTAAGCTTATCTTCATGGGCAAATATATTTTTCGGAAGATATACGCCTTAGATTGTTCGTAAACAACGAAAAAAAACAGAAATAAAATGCACCGAAATTGTTGTTCAGGGAGGTATTCCGTACACGAAAGCTACGCTGCTAGAGCCAGGAAGAGGGCGCCACCGACAAATAATGAATCAACACTATTTGAGCTCAGAATAGAAAAGCTATTTGTTTTTTTTTAACTTTGCAGTGTTTATATGCGTCGTAAAAAGTATCCATCAATTGCTGAATGGCAGCAGTTGATGAATACACCAAAATTGTTGAAAAATTATTAATCTGGAAGTACAGTAAAAACATTAACATTTTAGAATTTGAACGAAATTACTTACCCATAACGGGTGACTTTTATAATTAGTTATTTCTGTATTAGTCAGGCAGATTATACGGCTAATCTGGCAGTCTCCAGGGAGCCATATAAATTTGAGGAATTCTTAACATTACTCAGTTCCTAAGCAAGCTTTTAAGAAATAACGTTTCTTCTCAGAACTCCACAGCATAGTATATCATCTTCGGCAAGGTTCTAGTGCTGTAAAGGTATTTTTCTTTACGAATATATTGAGCGCATCATCGATGAGGGAATTAAGAGTAGAAGGAATCTACCAGACACGAAGAGAGTGCTTCGAAAAGAGAAGCTACCGTACTTTTTCATCTGGATCAGCAACCGGGAGTAGATAATTGTAACGGACCTAGAGGATGTGCCCTAAATCGCGTTGGTCCTCACTGGCTGCAAAATCGAAGTGTCGTTCATGGCAAAATATGGGCCCGCATCACTTTTTTGCCGTCGGCGTGAAATTTCATATAGTTTTTACAAAGTTACATTGTGAGACCGTACGAGAGGCATTTTTGGACGATTCGTAGCGTATAATTAAGCGGCTGTTAATATGCGATATATTTTTAGTTATATAGCAATGACAATATAATGGCTGTTACAACAAATTAACTGAATAGCAGCGAAGTCCTTGCTTGCTCGTCCGGTTTAGTTCGTTCCGTAGCCGTATTTCATGGACGGACGCAAACGTTATACATTACTGACAAGCTTTTATCTCTTTGAACTTCCAATAGAAAATGAAATAAAATATTGATAAATTAGACTTGAGCTGAGCTTGATGCAAGCAATGCGCAGGTTTGAGACTAAATTGCTCTATCAGAAGCAGCTGGCTTCATACCGGACCAACTAATCTCTAACATTCATCCCCGGGGTACACCATTGATTCACTGCTATCTAGCCTTATGGTGCTTACACCTATTGTGACACCTTTCTAAAATGTTCTGTGCTCTAATGGTACTAAAAAAACATATTTTTTTGCAGATACGGAGATTAGGTGCTACTTGATCAAAAACGTGCGTATCAGTGTAAAAAGAATTAATCAATAAGTACTTATGGTCAAAGGAAAATGGTTAGAAATGTAGTCCGTGAGAAAAATACAGTTATTACCTACACGTTTCCACCAGCCTTCAATGAGTGACTTTTCAACTCAGGTCTGAAATTTTGTCGACGAGAAGAAATATCTATCGGTATTTTTTAAATTCTTCTTACGCCTTTGGTATGATTTTTTCTGAAAGTATAAACAAAATTACTTAGTTTCAATAGTAATACCGCAACAGGCAATCTCGAACTAAAAACGTATAGGAGCTAAAAGGGATTTATCATAATGCACCGATAAAGGTATCAATATCTTTATTTCGTCTGCCTAGCTAAATGAGAATAAGACTCAGAATCTATTTGAGCACAATATATATATATATATATATAAACTAGTCTTATGCAGCCAGAACGCTCATTACCTGTAATAAACTGGTCATGTATGCAGCATTAGAATAGTTGACATGGAGATAATTATGAAAAAAAAACAACAAGCACGCAACCGTGCTATTATAAGTTGGAAAGATCTGTGTCTGTACTATATTCTCTACAAAGAAACTGGCAGCACAAACTGAAGACTTTGCGATGAAGTTCACTTAGACGAAGGCTCTCGAGAAGTCTAGGCTACAGGTATAAGAAACTTTGGACTTCCTAAGCCACTATGGATAAGCAGGAAAAAACAACTTTTAGGCCTAAAACGAATCAACGTCACACTTCAATACAATTGAGAGTAATTGCTAGTCTTGGCGTCCACAAATAATTCGAGTCGTTGCTTCTTATTGGTGCACAAAAACATCGTAGTATACGAGTACGTGCTTCCATTTAGAATCCATTTTAGAAAAACACATTTCTGCCTTTGCCAGAACAGCACTATTCTGCTAGCCATTGAAATACGGTATCGAATAAAGGAGGAAAACACTTTATACAGAAATGAGCAGTTTAGTTCCGATCTCCATTAGTAGCATCTGGCACTATCTAGACCGGGCGCACTATCCCGTTAAGTCAACTGTGATATACATACAACTAACTTCTATAAGGTAGGTGTCTTGTCCTATTATTGTATGCATATTTATAAGAATATGTTTACCCTGAATTACTGGTGCTAGGCAGGCCCTTAGTAAGCAGGGCCCTCCCCGTGGAGAGGGTGCTCCAGCATACCTAGCTAACCAGACGCACACGGGATGCTTTGGTCGTCGTTGAGCTACCTACGGAGCGGAGTTACAACAGCCATCGTCCTCCTTGCCAACGACATTACTACGACACTGCTAGTTTTTCGCCTATTTTAAAAATTCACCTTCGTCTTTGGATAGGCCCTGAGTGAAGCCTACGTGTGGCCTGACTAGTAATGCGGCCGAATGGCTCAATGAATCTGCATAATTAAAAAAAAAGTAGATCAGGTATGTGCTTGTGAAAATGTCTTGCAATTTTCAAAAATACCTGAATTCATCGATATCCAGTGTCATGGCGGATAAGAAAGGAATGATACTGGTGCTCAAGTGAGGGTGTTACCGTAATAAGTGCGCAACTTGAAAAAAGGCTTAAGTTAAATTCATACGTGAAGTGAGTGATGAATTTCTGAGGTAAATGGGCTTTGAGCACTTTATCAGTACGTAAATTACCTCGCTAATGCCCACGAAGGGCTAAACGAATGCCTGATCCATTAAAACTGTCGGTACTGATTTGAGCCGAACTTAATTTGATATGCAAATGTTTATAATTTCAGATAGAAAAGTGCCCACATCTACAAGATAGAGTTCATCTTTTGACTTTGATGGACTTCACAGTACTAGATGTCTGACGTCTGATAATGTTTGAACGGTAACGAAAAAAATAGGATAGCTTTATGATATAATAAGGGGTTAAATATGGGACAAAACAGAAGTTAAGAAGAAGTCGTCCAGGTGATGTGCCATACCTACATTATTCATTATTTCACTCGAGGCCTATCTCGCACGAGGCCTGAATAGTCCCCGATGGACATGATAGCTACCACCTGTTTATGTATCTGTACGACGTGAATAGGACTTGAGTGCATGGTTCTAGTGGCATAATGTCTTTCTTTATTGGCCTTAAGCAGCCTGCTATTACACGTAATATCAAATCGATTCGATCTCACCACTTGCTGCTTAAGGCTATTAGTTAGCTGTGTTATACAAGTGCAATCAGCTGAAGGGACATCTTGCGCGTTACTTTCCCTTGTTTTTCTTCATTTTATTTTGTATTAAATGCAACTCACGCTTTACGGGGTAAGTTTATGAATGTGAATGTAGTTAAATGAAAGTGAGGCACAACACGCATAAAAAGGATCTGAACTAGAAACTTACCGACCATATGTGGGTGAACCAAAAAATATCTATATGTACGAGGCCACGGCCCGGTCCGGGCGTTCTTACACTAGAACAATCTAAATGATTAATTTCTTTTTACTTTTGCATTACGGTATCACCTAACTCAAAAGGTCAATTTTTTAGGTTTTGTGTGTAATAATGTTGTGCATTTATATTTGTATTAATACGGCGCTTCTTACGATTTCTCTACAATTAGAAACGGAGGCAAAATATAGCATACAACGTACAGGATCACGTGCGCTGCAGGTAGCAGCTATGATAGCAGAAAGCATATTTACTCTGTTCTATTTCATCTGGATGATAGTATACAGTTACCAGCCCATTTGAAACAAAAACCTATGGTCGCATCCACTCAAAGATAACAAACGTTTCGCAATGTCTTGGTTCCGACATGGGGTCGCGCATGCTGGATGTTAAGTAAATTTAACCCGAGTTTTGCTATAATGATACACTATAATAGCACAGCTGTTCCCTGTTCCAATTATTATGAAGTATAGATAATCCTTTGTGTTTTCATCTTTGACGGCTAGAGCGAGCATATCGGCGACTGTTTCGGCTTTCGAAGATCATTGTAGGCCTTTCTAAAGTGTTAAAGATCTCATTCAGTAGAGGCTGTCTGCAGAATTGTCAGCTTT
Organism: Varroa jacobsoni; assembly: GCF_002532875.2. Taxonomy (NCBI): domain Eukaryota; kingdom Metazoa; phylum Arthropoda; class Arachnida; order Mesostigmata; family Varroidae; genus Varroa; species Varroa jacobsoni. The sequence continues at coordinate 90,976 of NW_019213253.1, read as the reverse complement.
TGCGAGACAGACGAGAGCTTAGCGTAAAGGCGATACCTCGCGCGCCGTCTAGCTCAAGCTACGCATGCGCATCGCAGCGCCCGGTTAAGCCGCCGGCCTCAACCACGGGACACCGAGCCCAAACACCCGCTCGTCGATTGACTGGGTCCTCTAAACTCAGGTAGTTCCCAACTCAGTTACCTCTGTCGCAAATTCGAACACTCGACAATACGCGCTGCTTGCTAATATTTTTCTACGCTAGACCACTACAACGAGCCGTTGGAAACGCTATAAAATGTCAACGCCGGTTTGAAAGACATCAATTGTTTCAGTGTTGACATTTGTAATGTAAACGTGGCAACGGTAGACGTGATCATTCGAAAAGGTAAGCTCATTGTTTGTACTTACTCATATTACATGTGTTATATTGTGGATCTGTAAGAAACCTGTTTCAGGTATTAGATCCCTATACCACTGCCAGCAATTCACTCACTATAAAATAATACCGAGGACAGTTTGTGAATTTAGTGAAAAGCTCCTACTGCTTTTATTGTTTCATTTATTTCAGAACAGCAGCTTGCAGATTCGCAATGAATGGTTTAGACAAACCAGTGACCCAACCAGGATTTCGGCCAGATTTGGTTAAAAACCCTTCGCCGCTAGCCTCCCTCCCGAATAAGGGCGATGTCCCAAATAAGCTTGGGCGAAGTGACAGTGATGAAATTATTCGAGAGCTGAAACTCGGATTTTTTGAGAAGCTGCGCTTCAAACTTATGTCACGTGAGGAAAGAGAAGCATACCTTATAGAGAAGGTTAACAAAGAAAAGGAGCGACGTAAAAAAAGGGCGTTACTCAATGATGGCAAATAAATCCTTGAGCAGTGTTCAAACGAAGATGATGATTTCTGCTTGGTGGCCTGGTGGATAATTGCATACAGTGGAAGCCGGTTAAACGCTTTCTACGTTTCATACAATGTATGAGGTGCGATATCGCAAACTATCGTATAATCCTAATCGTGGTGCAGTGATAACCAAGATACAGCCTAACGCTATCAGCAAGGGGTCATAAAATGCAAGCCCAGCGACAGAACTGTTCGCGAGGTTCGTGGGTAAGGTCCGTTTTGATTGCCTTAACCTAAAATAATGCATAATACAATTAGACTGCGCCCCTCCTAAAATTGATTCAACGTACCAATGTGCTTAACAATGTTTCCTGTTGTCGAACTGGACTTGGCTAACTACGATGAGCTAAATATGTTAATGATTTTCCCC